>NW_009621830.1:0-81021 GCF_000690535.1 Cariama cristata
TCGCTGCGCCTCACGGACGGCTCAGCCCGGCACGTCTCCCCCGGACCCAAAGCACCCCACTGACTTCCACGCGGGATCACGTAGCCACGTCCTCCTTTTCCTGCCCTTTGGCCCGTATTTAACGTGGGAGAGGACACCTCCTGCTCATCGCGAAGTCAGAGGTCCCTCGGCCATCTCCTAAATGGGACTTAATAGCTGAAACCGTGAGAAACTTTGCATTTTGTAAGGCAAAGCTCAGAAACACTTGGCTTTAACGGACCCAACCTGCCTGTTAGCACCTGTGACTTGGAAACCTATGTTAACTTTAGCAGAAAGGGAAAAAACAAAACAAAACAAAACTACTTGCCTTGCAGCACTCACCCCCACGGATCTCCTCAGTGGCACAGACCCCCGATGGTAATTTTGTCTTTTCAGGTATCTTGAAGAACTTTTTATAGCAGAACTGACTTTAAAGGATCAGCTTTATGATACGAGTTTTAAGATCCTCACTTCAGATAACAGACCACAGAATATCAGGCTTTTCAAACACAGCAAAATAGAATGTATACTTTTAAACTGACACCTGACGCACCTGATGCAATTTGCTGGTTAAATTGATTACACGCAATTCATTCATTTTAACAGAAGACTGCAAATGCAGTGAGAGTGACAACTTCTGTTACACCATACTGCACGCTACGTGCAGACACATTTCAAACTTTAGCATCCACTGCTATGAAATCACTGGGGCTGACCACTGCTCCCGCAGCGTTCAGACGTGTTTTCTCAAAGGGGTGTGTTCTTTTCTGTTTCACAGATTTAACAGGAAGAGATGCACAGATCTCAAAGAAGCAGGGAAAAAACCCAACAACAGTGCATGTAAGTTACATTCACAAAGTCGTCCGTTGCGTTATGCAGGAACCACTATCACGAATCCTCTCACCACATACACGTTTCCACATGTGCAACTTTCTTGCTACAACTACTATCAATGACTTCCATTGTGTCACTTCATCATGAGCCTGACTATCTCAGAGCTATACGATACTTGGGAACGAAAGTGGCATGAATGAAAATTAAAACCTCAGCTGTAATTTTTATTGACTGAGAGTTGTAATTATTTCAGTATCAAACAAATACGGAGTCACATTAACTAGCATTTGAGTACAGCTTAATCAGTCATACACTCAGAACATGATATAACCAAATAAATTATTTGCCTGACCTTAGAACTTCATGAACGAACAAAGCTCTATTTGCACCGACTCTGAGAGAGCTCCCGAGCACAAACTCATTTTACTTTTGCATTTTGTGTAACTCTATGGCCCCATCTACTGGACGGCTTTAGCATAAAGGCTGGAGAAGAATATGTTCCTGTACCTGCAAGTATCTCTACAAAAAGAGTTACTGCAAGAACTTTTAGGCAAGTTGATCATGTACAAGGAATGTAGGAGTTGAGTCTTTTTCTTACTGTTTCTATAGGAAATAGGTGGAGTTCATCATACAGCTTGGTGAGGTTCCATTTGAGACTGTTTCTAATGAACGTATTTCAATTTTCCACACGTCTGTTAGTCTTGCCATTTGGTTATAAGCCAGACATCATCTGTCAAAAGAGGAATTCGTCTGTTTATTCTTGGTTGCAGAATTTTGAAAGACATCCTCTAAACTTAGGTGTTTATTTCATTTGCTCTTTAACACTGAAACTGAAATAAGGACCTATTTAAATTAGCCCTTGCTAAACCTGCAATGTGAGACAGATCTTGTTTCGGAGATCATATTTTATTGAGCTACTCAGGGGAAAAAAATCTGATGAAGTCTTTTTTCATTGGAATTTACTGATTAAAGTTATTCATTGAAATCAGCACTGGTCTAGATCTATGAACTCCTGGTAAGCTTCAGGTTCTGCTTGAAACAAACCTGCCTGACTCTTCAGCCTTCTCTGAACTGGAGTCCTTGGTGGTCAAAGAGTCCCAGGAGGGTCCTACTGCGCTCCTTGCAATTTTAGTATTATTGCAGAGATAGTATTATACTTAATTATTACTATTAAGGAACACTTTCTGTCTTTTGCAAGCACACATAGTATGTTATAAAAAGAAAGAAGGAAGAGGCTAAATAATTTCTTTGCAAAATGTTTTGAAACAAAGGTGTTTAGTGGTTTATGTCTGCCTCCTGAGCTACCATGTATTACATCAACATAAGCAGGCTTATCAACGTAATTTTATTTGCACTAGAGATTTTGTTGATGTTGCTATGTCAATTACAAATATAAAATCACGTCCCTAATTGCTATAGCTATGCACAGATTTTTTCCAATCTAGTTTTGCTGGTTTTAAAGCTCTGAGTTATATATCATTAATTCAGTTTTTTAAAAGTTACACATTTACCTTATTTAGTCTTCAGTCCTGTTTTCAAGTAATCATGTACACACACAACACAGAGTGAAACACTTAAACAGCCGTCATATTCATAAACTGATTTATGATATTGACTTGCACCTGCTGTTATTTGTTATAAATTATAAAATTGTTGTTAAAAATTATAAACTCTGGTCATGATTTTTGGTTTAGTTTAAAAACGAGAGAGATTCTTAAAAGATCATTATTCAGCAGAGATTAGGTGAGGGTTTGCAAAGTATCCCTCCTCCATCTCCCAAGAGCTGTATTTACTCTCACAGTCTTCACCAGAAGTCTTATTTTAGTGTGATTCTTCCTTGTTATCCAGTACAGCAAAGATACAATCAGCGGGATTCTCACTGTAGCTCATTAGACCAGATGCTGGTTATGGCCTGTGCTGGTAGCTCAACTTGAACAAACAGCTAGAGGGCTAAATCAAATCCCTTCTGCATCATCTCCATTAGCTCATCGCCTTCAGATAACAGCAAACCTAATCAGGAGCTATTTGGGCAAATTAAATTGATGTTTGGGACCCGGTCTCTCCAAGAATACAGAGCTGTCACCAAACATCTATTCAAGTAATTAATATTTTATTTAAAAAAAAAAATTAAAATCCAAGGCCTCTCATGTTAGCAGGGTATTTCGTTGGCCTGTGTAGAGAAGGAAGCAAGGCCGGCAGCGAAGGCAGAGGTGTCTGCAGAGGGCAATCTTGTCCAGCCGAGCGCCTCGCTGCGCAGGCGGTGCCTGCTGGCACTGAAGGATGGTTTATTGAAAAGGCAATACCCTATCAGCCAGGTTGGGTTTTCTCACATACACAGTGTGGTGCAGATGCAGCTCTTTAGCATTATAATGCTTTCTTGTCATTTGAAATAATAAATAATAAATAAATCTCTGTATATGCAATGCAAAGCTCTCAAAAGGTAGAAGAGGGTAAGGGATGCGGTATTTTTCCCGACTGACAAGTGGATGACAGTCAGGTTTTCTCATTCCCGGTTCTGTGCTGCATTTCCTGGACCACACAGCCTCAGCACACTGTCACTGCCCTGGGACTTTCATGTGAAGTTGGACAAATCTGTATTCTTCCTCCTTCTAAAACACTGAAATTCCAAGTGAAAAACATTTTTTTAATAACACACTATGGGAGTCACAGCTAATTTTAAACTAAAACCATGTGTATCTTGTTTTACATAAGGCTGAGTGTAAAAGCTTTCAGAAATAAGTATTTTACAGCTATTAACTTTTCTTTTTTTAAAAAAAAAGATATTGCACATTACCTCCCTCTGGGATTCTACCCTCACAATGTGGTATTAATCCAAAAGCTTTCCTGCCTCTCCTCCCTTTCCTTTCAGGAAACAATCCTCCTTTTTCCCTGGATCAAGGCTGGAGATAAACATTCTGTTGTATATTTAGGAAACTTACCAAAGCCTTTTCTCAAGTTCATCTTCTCAGAGATAAAGATGCATCATCCAGTTCCCCCAGCTTCTCTCCAGAGGTGTATTCTCCTGCAATGGATTCTAGATTTATAAAGAAACAATGAAATCATTATTATACTGCAGAACATTGTGGGTCTTGACTCAGCTTTCCTCTATGAGGTTATTTATTAAATATACCTTATCCACTGGAAGGTAGAATCCTCTGCTTGAATCTCACAGGAAAACTTATGAAGAAATAAAAAACTCCCTGAATCTTAAATTATAGGAATTGTAGATAGTTTTCTCATTAATGGGATGGGATTGCTATATATATATTGCTGTGTAAAGAGCGAGCTCAAAATGGAAAATAAGGTATGAACTTGGTAATTCAGATTTACAGCAAACTAGCATATGAGAAGTTGGGAACTTTTCTATCATCTTGTCTGCAAAGAAAAATGGCAAATAACCGGTTCACACTTAAGCTGACAATGAAAAATATGTGAATTGGTGAAACATCTCTTTACATTAGAGGCTATTTAAAGAAGTTTATTTCATAGGAGATCCTTTGCAAATTTGGACAGTAGTAAAGCACAATTGTCCAATTAAAACAGGAATACCTTCTGAGTTACCATGACACTTTTTTTTTCCTCTGTGGTACTCAGCAGGACGTTCAGATTACATGTGGTATACATTACTGTGTGCTACAAGTTTAGCTTAACTTTGTTTTCAAATTATTGAAGTTCATGATAAAAAACTTTCATATCTCACTCTTAGCTGCAATACAAATTTCTTTGCCTTCAATGAACAAGCTGGAAAAATTCTGCGATATTAATTGGTGCACTTTTTAAAATTAAAAAAATACTTGACAAGTGATGAGGTCTTCAGATACATCTTTTCATTTATAGGTGTGCTGAAATGTGATATAACAACAAATTTTTTTGGCTGCTGTTCTAAAACAAAACAAAAAGCAAAAAACCAATCCCCAAATTCTTATGCATCAAGTATGTGGTATAAGAATGCTTTCAAAAGCTACAGGAATCAACTTGCATTAACCTGAATCAAGCTGGCATTTTCAGTACCAAGAACAATCTTGATTATTTGGACACCATTGCAATTATCAGTGTAGAAAGCAATCCCGGAAGAAACTAAAATCCTCAAACTTTGCACATGAGCAGCAGGTATGGCCTTTACCAAGAAGGTAATTTTTCTCTTCGTGACACTCCCACTGCCACTTGAAGCGCAAAATAGCTCTAGGCAGGAGCTTAGTTCAGCACTGTTTCTTCTCATTTTCTTACTATTTGGAGAATAGCAATAACTAAACCCAGATCCTTTAAAAATACACATTTAAAGAAAATAGTTTTTGGGCACTGCATTCTGATTAAAGAATTTCAGCAATATTTGATTGCCCACAAATAGATGTACTGGCTACTGGGACAACTATCTAAAAGTTTCATAGTTAAATCATGGACTGGTAGCTCTGTGTCACCCACAGAGCCCTGGTTCAAATCCAAGGCTTCTCCAACTAATGTAATGCCATGCCGCTCACATGGCTATCTCCTGTCCTAATTAACCAGGAGTCTCAGCTGAGCTCTCTGCTGGATTTCAATTACAGCATTATTAATTTATGGGGGAAAAATTGACAGATGTTTCAGGTTGGTTGTAGCAATTAAAAGGCAGGTGCTTGGCATAAAAACTCAGAAATGATTAAATAATTGACTCATGGATGTTTAGCTGCTTTACAGTGAGCAGTGTACATAGTACCATTTCGTATATTGTAGCGCAGAGTGACTCCTCAGCATCAAAATAACAATAGCAACAGATTTTGCTCTGTCTAGTTTTTCAAGGTAAAGCAGCTTATAAATCTGTGTTCTTAATTTGGTTTATAGCTCTTGCTGGGTTCATTTTATTCCTCTTCCCTCTAAAAAGAAAATCCACTGTTTTCTTATGTTGTTAGTTTAAAAAAATTGTGTGATGCCAAGGTAAATGATGGAACTATTTGTTTACTCTGCAATTATTGTCACTCAAACTGAGCATATACATAACATGAAGTAAAAGACTAATTTTCATCTCTTATAAGGGACAACAAATGCTGTCATAATTTTACTAATAACTTCAGTCGCTTGACAAAGCAGCTTAGAAAAATGTTAGCTCACAGCAAATAAATGCAGTACAGGAAACAAAGGCATGGCCTGAAAAGCTCCCAATGTCAATATTTTAAGGAAAGCAAGAAGAAGCCAGTGCCACAATTTTGAGCTCTCCATCAATTATGCTTTTCCACAGGAGTCTTTAGATAAAGTCTCAGCAAGTCTCATCTATCATGATGGTATACACAGTCTCCTAGTTGAACTGAGGAAACAGTCTTTCAGCAGACAGTGGCTTATTAAAGAAGGTCATTTGGATACAGGGTCTCTGTCTCTGTTTTGGTATTTTTCTGCTAGGGAAGGAAATGTTTACAGGGTTTGTGTATTTTGTTTTGTTTGCTTTTTAACCTGAACACACATATGCAGTTTATGGTAGAATCATCTTCAGAATGAGCCATTTTGTATTTTTTTTCATGTGCTAGTATCATATAAAAAATAAAAAAGTGTTTTGCCTATGTTAGGATTTCCCTAGTGTTTTTGTTTTTTCATTAACAAAAGGACAGGTTAAACTACACTTCTTGTCCAAGTCAATCCAAAGATTATTCAAAGCCAAAAAATCATTAGGTTTCACTTTGAGAATGCAGAACCAGATACACTGGCAACTTCAGAACTAGAATTGAAGGGAAACAGATTCCCAGGAACAGTTTTGTTTTTGACAATTCAGTATTCACTTATCAGAGGTGTTCTTGTTGGAAAAATTTCCCGCCAGCTGTAGATTTTGCCACACATTAATTGTCTCACAGTTAAGAAGTTAAAAAAATGCAAACCAAAACCAAACCTCTTTCCAATAGGAAAGAAATTGCAGAAGGTATGTCCCCTGTATCAGGATGGAGCAGGGTGAAATTATTGCTGGTTGCTCCCCTGAAACTGAAGATAAAAATCTCCGAATCTCTGTTCAGAACATGAGTAAACCTCAAAATATACTCACTGCTTTGGCTGCATCTCCACACCGATGCTTTTGGCAAACATTTCTGTGCAGTACATTTTACCCAGGGAGCTGGAGCACTGGCATTTGCAAGACCACGCAGCTACCAGTAATTGAATGCTGTGTGAAACAATTCTCATTATGTCTAGAAGGTACAGTTCACACACTGCAGGAATCCCACTAGTATTTCCAAAAGCACAGAACAGTTTTGGATGCATTGTGCATGGTCACTCTAACAGACAGGACATGTCCTGTAGGCAAACTGGAAATTTCAGCTTGTTCGTACTTGAATTTTCACCACAGCTATCACTAGTAATGATGCAGCAATGTCAGCAATGTAGGAATTTTTTACTGAAATACTTAATGCAGTAGAAGAGTATCAAAATTATTTGGACTGTTTGTTGTGAAGATAGCTGTGAGGAAGAGCCTCCAAGAATTGCTTTTGCCACTGTGATCAATATGTCAGAGGTCTTCCCGTACTAGACTGTTACACCAAGTCTGTTGCTGCTTACTAATGTGGTTAGTTTTGAAAACGAGCAAGAGTAGTTCTGTCTTTTCTACTAATTCAGGACACTTGTTTTTCCTTGTAATGACATTCATTTATTTGCACTCCCTACTTCTGATCTTGTGAGCAGAAAGACTTCTAGATTGTACACATAGCTCTGCTTGAAAAGACACACGAAATTCAGAGCCGAACTAGACTTTTGACCTCTCAGCTTAGAAGAATCATAATTCTTGGCTTTGCACTGATGCTTTCTGAAAACCATTGCTGAATTTCAGCACGAAAGCAGTTTTTGTGAAACCAGGCTAGGATCCAGCAAACCTAAACTCGGTTCCTGCTCTGTCATGGTCTGCATTTGTTCTGACTAACCCTGAACAACAGTCCTGGCAGGGAGAAGAAGGGACGTGGGTATTTGCATAGCCTATGGAAGCAAATATCAGAGGTCATAGGGAGAGGCAAGAGGAGTGACTGGTTACACACACGCTGGATGGTGCAAATGCCTGCTCAGGACCACAAGTTTGGACAGGGATTCCCTGCCTGAACAATCCCCGTTACAGAGACAGGGAATGCATAGCAGAGTTCACACTGATTTTGGTAAAGGCTTTCTGCAGTTTAACAGCATGTACAATGAAACAGCAAAATACGCCAGCTGGAGAGAGCAGTAACCATTTCTGCCTTTTCTGCTTGCCTTGTACAGAAGGACCACTTTAAGATGGCTGGAGCTCTCCCATACCTACCTTGATCTATGCAAAGCCTAATGCCAGGAGTTATCAGTAGTTTGGTGCAGGTTGTTCTCATCACTAAGGACAATGCTGGGTTCCCACTGACACACTTGACAAACCACTGTCTTTTGGCAGTCCTACTTAAAGGAGCTTTTGAGATCCAGCAGTAACTCACTCAACTGTAAATTGTCACACTTCTCTCAAAGTGAGATTTTGTGTCAGAAAATGTTTCTGAATAGTCAAAGTGGGTATCAATACCTGTCCTTGGTCAAATGTGAAGGGGGGAGATGAGACTGGAGAAAATGTTATCAACATGAAGAGTAAGAGAAAGCAAATGACTTTGCAGTTCATGGTGAGATGTCATTTGACCAAGCAGTATCCTGCAGGTGGGAAGCATGAAACTTGTTTCCTGATGTACTACATGCATGCTCACACACTCACCTTCCTTAGATACTTGTCCCGTGGTAATTCTGCAGAATTTCCCCTAAAATATGTCTCTAATTTCACAGAAGGCCCACCATACATTTCTCATTTGATTTAATATTTTCTCCTGCATGTTTCTTATTTTCCTTTGGCCTCTAAAATTGTTACCAGGCCCACTTCTCCACCCTTTCTTATGACAGAATTGTTCATTAAATGTTTTCCATCCACCTATTCCTAGAACTGTGCCTACAATAAAGATTTCTTCCATCATGAACTGAAACACAAAGCTACAAAAAGGGCACTGGCATCACTGTTCCCTTGACCTTTTGCTTACAGAGCATCTACACCCTGTATTTGCATCACTGCTATGGAGGTGCCTATTCTGCAGTCTTGTCTGCTGGGCAGACCTTTATAGTTTGGCACATCTCCATACAATGGCCCCCCAGACAGCTGTATCTGTATGGATCAGAGATCAGACTATTAACTCTGAAGACCTCACACCTTTCCACCATACTTACTTGCAATGCACTCTGGTGCTCAAACTCTCAGCAATTACAAGTGACAGCATCTATTAATTTTAGCTACTTATATGGTCCCCTTTGCTATAGTAATTGAACGCCTTCTACTCCTTAATGTATTTATCTTCTAACTCCATACTGAGGTCGTGAAGCAACAATAGAAATATTAAATGTTAGAGTCATTAATTTCTCCAAAATCCCGCTTTTGATGCCTAGTTCCAGATATCTGATGCTTGAAACATGCTCTCAGCTGTGGCCTGACCAGAGACTGGAAAATTTTTCTTCCATGCCTGCCCACAAAGTCTTTTGTCATGACTGAACCAAATAGCTTGGCCCCTAATTCACACCTGTCTTGAGGAGCAGTAAGAAACTAGGTGCTCCACTGTTGATGTAAGCAGTACTAGATGATTCTCATTGGAAATATGTAGGATTATGCCTTCTTTCATAAAATTGGCTTCCTAAAACCATATAGAAATCGTGTGAGGATGCTGAGGGTGCCTCCTTAGTGTCCAGCTGCTGTGTTTTTTATTTTGCATTCCATTTAATGAGACTTGCTCTCCTTACGCATCATGTAGGAAGTCTGAGCATCACCAGGATTCGAACTTTGTTTGATGCCTGCAAACCCTTTTTTTCATCTGGATATAAGGAATTTGCCCAAGGTTACACAAGAGATCTGCAGAAAATTAGGGAATTGAGCCTAAGCCTCTTATATCTTAGATCTTAGAGTAGCATCCTGACTGTTGCTTTCAGAAGAGCTTCACTACATTACACCAGCTAAGTGTCTGGCTCAATCACTATTCTGTGGATTACCAGAGGGCAGATTAACTGGAGTCTATTGAATTTTTAAAACATAAAATAAATACCTGCTATAAGCTCTTAACAGGTTTCTCCTAGCAAGGTTTTGAGGAATTTCCAACATTGTGTTAATTCTGTATCCACACATATGCTGAAATGGACAGTACCTTTACCTACGTAGTAGTAGAGCAAAGCCTCATAACATTATTTAAGGTTAATGAAAAGCAATGTCATTCCTGACATCCCAGATAAATGATGTTTTCATTGCTATACACAAATGCACTGAAATATAGTTAGCGTTTCATCTGCTAGGCAAGAATAACCTCAGCCCCTTTCAATTTGGAATTCTCTAACCACCCATGGATGATAAGACGTTGTGCATTTACCATCAATTTTCTGATTTTGTGGGGAATGAGGGCTGAAAGCAAGGCAGACGGAGCCTCTCATGCAGTGGCTTGTTACTTCTAATTTCTTTACTGTGAGTTCATGCCTACCCCCCAGCTGAGCCAAATCCGTATTCAGCTGCTTCTGATAATACAACACTCACTGCTCAAGGTCACTAGCTCTAAATTGGTGCTTGCTTTTTAACTGGTCTCACTTGAATGGTAATAAGTTTCAAATAGTGCTTAGTATTAGCTTTGATTCAGTTAACAGTCCACCATCACCTTGTGAACAGGGTACTTGAGCTGCAGTTAGACTCTTGCTGTTCCTGTTGCTCAAATCAATTACAAAAAAACCTGCATTATTGTGCAATATTGTCAGCAGACTTCTGAATATAGACGTGTTTACCCTCACACCAGGAAAGTGATCACTAGTTTCTCAGTGTTTCACATCAGTTCTAGTTTCTAGTAAATCCTGTGCCAATGGAATACAGATATAATAAAGGAAATTAATTCTACTGCCACAACCTGAATCAGCAGCAGGTAATAGGTGCAATGGCATAGACGCAGTGCACAGCACGCTGGCAGGCTGCGATCCTGAGACTGCTCCCATGGAAGACAAAAAAATAAATCTTTCCTTTGCTCTTCTTTCAGTCCTTTTATTTCTGAGGCCTAAAGGCAAGCCCAGTAAAACATGGCTACTAATTAAACCTCTGATCTTTAACCATTGTGTGGCTGATGTAGCCTTCACACACAGTATCACACAGCAAAGCTGCTGTAAGTAACATCCTAATAACCTGCTAATATTCATTAACAACTGTTGGAGGGAATTGGTTTCAAAGCCTCTCTGTTTAACACAGACCAAGACCTTTAAGTCTGCATACTGAAACTATTTGTAAAAACCCAGCTCAACTGCAAAGTGAAAGAGCTGAACCCTATGAGGAAACAGTAATGACCTTTGCTGGTATATAGTTTGCTTTGCCCAAGGATGTTTAACTTCCTGATTCAGTCAGTCATTTTGGACAATTCACAGTTTGGCAAACCCATTGTAATTTCCCTCATTCTTATGAACACTGTTAATACTTAACTTTTCACTATCAGTTGAGTCAATCTTTATTTCCCTGTAATTTTTTCCAGTTCTTTCTATCTTTCTAATGACTGATTGTAAATATACATTCTACAAATGAATGATTTTATATTTTTAGCCAGAAAATCTTAGTGCTTAGCCCTTTGCTTCTTAAAAGAAAACTTAGGGGTTTCTTTTTGATTAGAACCATGATGTTGTCAAACTTCTACAAATAAAGAGTCATTCAGTATGCTCTCTACATTCCCAAATAAAAATGTTTTACTTAATGTGTACTTTATCTAATGCAAAACGTATTATTTCTAGTCAATACACATTTCTGTAGCTGTGGGAAGCACTGCTGTACCTCATACGAGCTACAATTCAGATGCTCACAAGTTCCGACTGTGGATGGAAGTGTCTTTGGACTACCTTTATCATGAGAAATCACAGCTTTCCCTCAGGATGAGGCATCACATGAAATCATGGGATATCCATGAGCTTGGTAATACGGAAAGCTTTTCAACCTTTTGGTATTACCAATGATTTTCCAAATATTTCTCTACACTACTGGCATCAAGGTAAGAACAACAGACACTGACTACTAAAGAATATTTTAGGCTGATTGACAAAACATTAGCAACTATAATCCTATTGAGCAGCAGCTCCTCTGTCTCTTTTAATGCATAGGGACTAGCACCAAGTATTGACACATCTGACTCATAATCAGAAATGATATTTAATGCACAAAAATTACTTACCAGGACTCTGTTAAATCAGAGAGAGTGCAGTGCAGCTTATAAAACCAGGATGAAGGAGCCAGGACTCTTGGGATCTTGCTTCTGGCTTTAAAGCTGGCTTGCTGTGGTCTCAGGGAAAAAAAGAAAAAGAAAACCAAAAATCAGCCGCCTCTCTATGCTGCAATTTATTCATCTGAAAAAAAAGAGATAACTTCAGTGATCTACCTCACAGGCACTGTGTGAGACTTCAATAATATTTGTGAAAATATGTAGTGATCTCTTGGCAAGAAGTGTTCTAACGGAGCGCAAATGTCAAAGATTGCTTTCAAATCAGGCAGGTTTTGGAGCGAGCGAAAAGTATGTACCAGACTGACATGGATGGTGCTGTAGTCATTTCCACTGTCATGCCCCTCTTATTGTTTCATCTCTTTTATGGTCTATTTCATGGCCTATTTTGATGACTTAGTATCGCCTAATACTTTTTTTTCCCTCCAAAATTTCATGTGTCGTCCTCAGCCCTGCTCACATTTTTTCCTTACAAACAGCTCAGGAATTGCCTTGGCAGTAAGACAGCAAAGTGATAAGTACTCTTAGAATATGGCTTATGGTTCACTGGACATCAGCAAACGCTGTCAAAGCTGATAACCTTCAGCTGGGAAGGTAACAGTAGTTTCACTCATGCAATCATTAACCTACTGTACCACACGTGTTTTAGTTTTATAGAGTGGAGCCAGGCTAACAGCATGCTCAGCTTGGCAAAGGCAGGCTAGGCTACTGTCATGAAATTTTATTCATGAAGGTGACCACTGGCCATGAAATTTGAGTACCCAAATAACTGTGGTATCATACATTGAGGTAAACAATCACCTTTTGAGGCAGCTCGGCGTGGAACTGGAAGAGTCATGGTTATCCAGATACACCCACGAGGCCTGCAGGAGCTGATGGGTCAGACATTAGGCTAGGACAGGAGACTGAAGGTTCACGACTATTATAAAATATAAAAACATGGACAACCATGACTGCCGTCTCTCTCCCTGCAGCATGCAAGAGAACTAACTAGATTGATCTCAGAAGTTTGATACCATGCTTGTGTGTTGAACTGAAGCCTCTTAAATACAGAAAAATCATAGTTACATCATTAGGTGCTTTCCTTAAATATCCTCTTTTTTTTTTTCAAAAGCATTAAGTACCTACTTACCTTCAGCACGTGGCTAAATCTTATTAAAATACACTGAGTTTAGGCATATGCTTAAATGATTTAGTAACTTAGGTTCTTAAATGAAAAAAAAAATATTTACTTGTTCTGCTTCTTTATCTGTATATCTATGCAAGCTGTACACGGTAAAAGAACAACCGCCCCATAAATAGAAACAGCAAAAGGAACTAAAATTCTTCTAGGATGAACAGATTGATCTAATACAATATTTGTTTAGAACTTTCTGATGATACCAGATGCTGCTGCTGACTAGCAGGTCTATTCCAAGAAGGTACAAATCTGCTACGCAGAACGAAGTGCACAGTTACAGTGACACGTCCTTTCACAGACTCCTGCTGGAAGTCAAATCTAGTGGAAGATTTACTTACTGTGCACAGCAGGCCAGTATGCAGTGATAGAAATGCCTGATATTTCTTGCATGTTTAGAATATATTGCAGATTGAACCATTTTGATTAATACACATTCGGGAAAGAAATCATCTCCGCATGAATCAGCTGTGTGAAGAATGACAGTACACGTGAAGATACCCTTACTCGTTCTGAGAAGACCTTTTGGCCGTCCTTTCCCTTTCCTCTCTGCCCATACCCTCTCTGGAGCCCTCGCACAGCTCCTGCCGCAGCCCCTGCCCCTCTTTCAGCCCGGCACAGCAGCAACATAGCACTCAACGGGGCTTGGGCACACATCTACTGCCACTCGCTACAGCTCGGAAGGTTGTCCCATTTGTTCTGATTTTTGGTTATACCTACTTGTCTTTTTTTTAAGAGAAAGTAAGTATATGGACTGTGATGCAGTATTTTCCACCTGCTCCAGTCCTTATTAACGCTTTTAAGGTGCTATGGAAATAATGAGGATTTTAGCCCCTAGATTTTAGGTAATAAGAACCAATCAAAAGTTATCAAATGCTCAAAATTTCTCTGCCCTCTGAATGTTGCTTGAAAACACAGAAATTATTTTTATTTCAAAACAAGTTTTCATTTAGAAAACCTTGTATTTATGAACAGAAAAATGCTAGAATTAAAAGTAACATTTCAAATCAATTCTATTCCATGAGAGACAGGAAAATGCTCCAATCCAGAATCAAAAGCAACTGTTGGAAAACTAGAAGTCTAAATACCAGTCAACGTGGAGATCTGTATGTGTCCAGGGCCAGCTTGGCTTTGGAATTGGAGAGCGCCTTGCTGCATTTACAGCCTGTGCTGAGAAGTAAGCCTGGAGTGTATGCCAAACGATGCACAGATGCAGCTTATGTGTTGCTTTTGGGACTTGAACTGGCATCTTCACACAGAGCTGTGCAGGTCTGAGTACACAGGACACATCATGTCAGAGATCTCTGATGCACCATGTAAACATACCCCAAACATCTGCATCTTTATCTTCAGCCTACAGGGCTAATTTGATGAAGAAACAACTGAAATAGCCAAAAAGCAGAAAACATCTGTGGGACTGGACATGGTTTTCAGTCTTGTTATAGTAGTTTGTGTTGCTCAAAGCAGGATTTGCAGTATATTAACCCTGTCTTGCTAAGGACAACTGGATTTGCTCACCTCATGGGGATTTTATGTCAAGACCAAGTTATTTCAGACTTCAATAAGCGTGTGTTTCCTTTAGAATGTTTGAGCTATATTGGTTACTTATTTTTCTTAATATTTCCTACATGGTTACAGATTGTGGGACCAGGAGGATGAAGGAGGGGAAAATCCCACAAACTTCAAAGGAGCTAGAGACTGTATTCATGTTACCACATTTTCCCTGTGGCACAGTAAGTGATCTATTTCTGACTCCCATCCCCTGGTACTTAGCGAAGAAACAAACCATGCCTGTGAGATGTTAGTCATGTAACTTAGTGCAGTACTGAACATTTCTAAGGTGAGGAAAACGGTGTGAGGATCTCTAAAAAAGAAACAGAACAGGAGCTGAAGCTGCAAGAGGCTGCAGGGGCAGCAGGGACAGACTTTGAGACCAGACTGGCAAAAATCCACTTATAGTGACAAGTTTAAACTGCACTAAACAAAGTGGGAACCTTCCAGTTCTAGCCTAGAGATGGACCACAAGGGGCAGACGCTTGTTTTCCCCTTGGCATAAGATTAGTGTTACTTCTGCTTTATTCCTGGTTTTAGTTCTGCAGAAAGCACTGAAAGGGCAAATAGAGCTTCACCAGAGCAACAAGAAGAATTTAGCAACAGAATTAATACAGAAAGATAACAAAAGATCAAACTGTTTCAAGTTTTAAATTTATCTGAAGCACATTTGAAACACATACAGAATTTTTATCTGACCTACAATATCCCACAAACACGAGCAAAACCTTCTTGAAAAATTTCTAGATGATTGCACAGAAAAAAATATATCCAAGCAGCTGACCAGCAGGAAAAGAATAAGATCAGACCCATCTCTTGATTTTGTAACAAAGACTAGAAACATAGCATTTAATTTCAGACCTCCGTATTTCAATCAACTCTGCTTTTCTTCTATGCACATCCTTTCCTCTGAGGGCCTTCCTGCCAAGAGCCTGCATCAGCAGCTTGGGTTGAAGTTTACATCAGGCTGGTTTTTATAGTAGCAAGCACACTTGGAAGCTACAAAGACACACTGTGTTTCTTGCTGCCCTGCTCATCAGTCACAACAAATGATTTATAGCTGCACTTAAAAAAAAATAATTAAATCAGTACAGGTTCTAAATAGAGCAAGGCTTAAATAGGAGTGAAGTGACTCTATTCCAAGGTGTTGGCAGAAAACCTAGTTCTGAGTCAGGTAAGCTGAAAAATTACATCTCAATTTTTTGAAAATGTTTTAAATGACTTATTGAGAATTTACCCTTCAGTCTCAGCAAATTCAAAAGCTGCTATGTTAAATTATCCACATAAACCAGGATGTGCTGAATTAATTTCATATTAGAACACAAGCTCCATTATTGATGGGGCTACAAACCCTCAGGCTGACCCTTTTACTTGCTCCGAAATTGAATTCAGATTGCCCTGAAATTTAATTTACCACATGGAGGCAGTGGATAAAATAAGTATTCCAAATTTGGGCTAATGTATTTTAAAGATCCTGGTATTTCCCCTCCATGATCCCAAGAAAAACACACAGCAAAATAAACACTGAACAAAATCCACTGCTAACACTGACACCAAAGTTACTGATTTTTTGGGTGTATATATTTAGGTAATCTGAGGTTTTCATTAGACTTTAAAACCATTTCATATAGATCCCAAGACCCTGAAGAGCTCTTCTGCAAGGTGTTACCTTAAACTACAACTAGCCAAAAGTAATAAAATCTGGAACATCAGATTCTTTTACTAATTTAATTTGTATAAGCAGTGTGTTTTGTATTGCTGCAGAGAAGACCTAGTCAGCCAAATCTTTGACAGTGCTTGCCCATTATTTAGAGCTTGCTGCTGTAGCAGAATGGCTGTTAAAAATGTGTTTTTTTTTCTTGGAAACTGGCACACATTAGACTCCTTTCATATGTTTTGTTGCCTTCTCTATTAGGATTAACCTTCTCAAATACCCACCTCTCTCGCATCCATCAGATGGCTTGCTTTCCATGGCCCAATTTTCTTTTTTTTTCCTGCCATTGATCTGGATTTCAGCTCAGCTCTTGCCAAGCATAGCTGCCATTCTCACATAATACTAATGCTGCTTCTGGAGAGAGCTCAAAGCCCGTACTATTTTGCCTGTATGCCTTGCTTGCTCCCTTTACTTTCTTCCTTCTATTCACCCATTGATCTATCCACATACACACACATTTTTAGCTTTACAGGGAAAACCCAGTCTTAGTGTGGACAGGAAAAATGCCTATGTAATCACTACAAGGGGAGTAGGAACCACAAGTTTTAGAAGGCAAGCCTGAGATTGGAGCCTGTGGAGTATTAACGGCACTGAACTTGGCACCTGCATTCCGATCTTTTCAATAGAGACAGATGGGCAGCTCTAGAGGGAGATGCAGAACGCCTGTGAGGTGGTACTTAAACAACTTTATCATGAAGACTTAAGCCAGCATTCACCTTTTCACAAACCTTCCTTTGCAGAAATCACAAGTGCAGTCAATAAAATTTGTCCTAGGTATTTCTTCTGTAGACAAACTAGAGTGGAAGGCAGGGTTAATTATATTGCCTTAAGCCACAGAAACTGTCTTATTCTTTTCAATAGCATTTCAGTTGTCTTGGGCTGTGAAATACTGCTCACAGCTGCTCTCACACTGATTCTTTGGAAAGTGACGTTGGAGATGCTGAGTTTGTGCTGTGGCAGTCACATTGGTGTTTGCAGACAGGGCAGGAGTTTGCTCCTCTAACCTATGCTTCAGCTTGATGATGGTGGTAGAATGTGGATCACTGTTAGCCAGACAATGTGCATTTATCCCTCATTAACTCTTTTTCTAATTGTGATAAATCCTCCTTAAATTAGCTTTAAAATGCCAGTGCCTTAAACATTCCCTGTTCCTGTTTTGTCTCATGGGATGATGATGTTTTTCTAGCACCAGGAATCACTATTTAATAACTTGGTTATTTAACCAAGATTAAAGTGAAGGCTTGTAGGGATCATGTGTACATTAATATTATTATAAACAGATCCCTTTTCAGAAATATCATGAAATTTGCAGAGGACCACTGTGTCAACAGCAGCAGCAGAATCATAGAAGGTAATCTTCTATGGTGCTGCATGTAGGGAAGATGTCTTGCCTTGAATACTCTTTGTAATTTAAAAAAAGGATTATGAGTCCAAGCAGCAGCAGTACCAAGCAATTAATGAAATTACTCTTTTGGGAGGGCTCAGCATACACTCTTAAATATGTTGAAAATTAGCCACAACTCCTTAAGGAGTCTACTTGGAACAAAAGCCAAATTTAAATCCTGGAGTTAATATAATAATGTGGAATAAACCTTGAGACTGCTGGTCCACAAGTTCCCTCAACTCATTTGGTTTGGTTTTTGTTTGGGGTTTTTTAGTATTTAAAGTTAGCATTTTACCTTGTGCATATGTTTCTTTATCTCTTTATTACATTTAGTTTAATATTTTATTCTGCCTCATATTGTTTCAAATGTAATACGTTTAAATATCATAATCTCCCAGGCTGATGGCAGATAAAACAAAAGAGGACTGCAAGCAGCACAAAATCTAGTTCAAAGCAGCCAGGCAGAGTTTTGTATCGCTGCAAGCAACAGCAGCCCATGTCACCAGCTGATGCCTTTGCAGAGAAAGGCAGGAGGTTTTTTGGGTATCCCTGGGAAGAGCTGTTCTGCAGCATCACTCTCAACTGCTGGAGTACCATTTAGAGTGGGAGAACAGAGAAAAGTCCAGCCACTTTTTTTGAACCAAATTAATGAACTCTCATTTGGAATTTGTGCTGCTCACTGACCTTTTGATACTGTTCCCCAAGCAGCTCCAGAAGGATTTAACAAGCAGATCTGTATGGAGCTGTGCCAGTGCCCAAGAACTGTACTGTCATCAGAGGACTTCTTCTGCCTCTCAGGAGGTCAGGGTTTCTGCTTGTGTATACATGAAGATGCCCTATGACAACCATACGAAACTCTCCCAAACATCCTTAAAGAAGGATACTTTTTAGAAAAAAAATTAAATTCTTTGTATCCTTTCCTTTTTCTGTATGGTTCATAACTATAACAGACTGGCCACTTCCCCGTGCTTCATTAAAATGAATCTCTGTGTTTCATTAACATCTGTCGGACATGGTTTATTTCTTTTTCTTTCATCCTGCCTCTGGAGAGCACCATGTGAGACATGGAGTGCTCTGTTTTATTTTCATGGGGTGCATGTAGTGGGTTTTTTTTGGGTGTTGTTTTTTTTTTTTAACCCACTGCTCTGTATTCAGTGAAGAAAAGAGTAATTCAGAGATGCCTGGTGGGTTTTGATAGGGAAGATGGAAAGGTCTGTGGTAGTCATTTACTCTTAGTACTTTGCTTTGCAGTCTCAGACCAGTAGCCAAAAAAGCTCTGCCTCCTGCACCAAAGAGGTGAAATTGCCTTGTATCAGAGAAGGATTTGTGTCAGGAGGACAAATTCACTCCGGTGAAATTCTCAGGCCCAGGAGTTCAGGATATTTTGGAGTCATAGTATTGTCTTGCAGTAGAAAAACTAAATATTTTTTTGGTTACTGGAAAAAGGTGGATGTATTGACGCAACATCATAAAGGTAAATGACGCGGCAGTGCAAAGCCAATTTCAGGCAGAGAATTGGACCCTGTCTAGACTGATATTCTTCACTTAAACAGCAGAATTTTGTTTGTTTCAAATGCTATTGACAATTAAATTTGCTTGACTTATCTGTAAAAGAAACAGAAGTTAAGAGGAAAGACAGAGAAATTTTTGCCTAATATTGGATGCTCAACCATATGCCAAGGGCCAAACACCCTTCCAAAACAGATCAAGCAGGGGTTGTATTTATTAACAGCTTCATTTACCAGTTACTGAAATTTCTTTGTTACTCGTATACTGTTGAGTATTGCTTTTATGCAGCATCTCCATTTGAAAAAGCTCATGAATGTCTGACTGGCTAAAAAAACAAAGATTGCTCTCACAGGCCATGAGAATATGAGAACTGCATGTCTGTCTTTAGCTACACTGGAAGTTGCAGCCCTGTGTTTAAGAAATACCCTGTCTTGACTGAGGAGTGTCAAGAGAAGGGCCTTAGAACTGGGAAGCAAGGTTGGAAGGAAATGGGTATAATTAATTTAGCATTGAGCAAGACAAACTAAACTACTTGTGAAAACAAGGTCTGGAAAGACGTACTGACCACACATGGGCTTTGGTAAACTCCACTGTTGGCCAAGGATGGCAGCTCTACTTGGACTTTAAGGAAGCATGTGATTTCTCTAAGGAAAGGCACTGCACACTATGGTGGCTTTTGCCACAAAGAAAAAAAAAAAAAAAGCAAGCTAAATCATTACTCTTTTCTATCTTTTGTTGACTAATTTAGGTCTGTGACAGATCCAACTAGTCTTTCTTTTTTCCCATTGCCATCTCAAATCCTAAGAAGGCTAGAGAACTGAACAAGTGGTGTAGGTGGTGGGTTTTGTACTAGAGACTGCTTCACTATATAAACCAGGGTGAAATTATCTTGCAGTATTTCAGACTATGACCTTTCAAGTAGACAGACCCAATGATTTTCAGTCAATGCTCCCTTTGCTTGATTTAGAAGCCCATTCAGAAGGTAAAAAGGCCAGTTCATTGTGGCAACTCATTATTCCACTGTGCTGCTACATCCTGATAGATAACAAATCTGACCTTTGCTACAGAAATAGGTTGTTGTGGGCAGTAAAAGTTCACTTTGAGTGACATCATGAATGCTAACTCTCCTGTAGACAAAGACAGTGTGGGGGCAGAATATGCAATCAATGCTCCATCTTGAGCAGCTCATTGAAAACCTGTATGAGAAAACCTGTGTCGTCGTCCTGTTTCAACAGCTAGGACTGAGCCCGTGAGTCTCAGGCCTCAGTTTAGTGTCCTAGGAATACCTATAGCCCAGAAAAAAATCCACAAGTTACTTCATTTTTGTTTAATGAAGTGAGGATCAGTTCAAATTAAAAAGATAGCGAGCTCCTTCTTAGATCTAGAAATGCATTTGCCACATTCTTGGTGCCAATATTAAAATTGTACTCTTGAAATTCTGGCCGCAGCGGATGATGGTGACCACTTAAAAGTGGAGCTGTAACTATATGGTAAATTCAGCCCTGAAAAAGCTGTGCTAATAGGTTTATGAGGAATGCACTAATTATGGCAATGTTCAGTGGTTCCCTATTCAGAAAATTAATTCCAAGCATAAAAATTGATTCTTGATATTCTTCATCACATCAATATTTTTCTAATGTTATCTGACTGGGTATAATGAGATATTATTTGTTTTCAGGAGTTTTTTTTCAGTCAGGCAATGGAACAAAATCTTGGATAATCCATTTTGCAAAGTTTCATAGGTGAAACAATAATATTACCCAATACCTATCACAGTCCAGAACATAGAAACTCACAAAAAATGTTCCTCTGTTCATCATACAGCTCTCTACTAAACCAAGGTACGTTGATTTAGTATTCTCAGCCTTCCAAGTGAAAATAAACAAAAACCCTGATGAAGCCATCTGGTGAAGGGTGACCATATATTCACTTGCAACCTGCAAGAACTGATGTGCAGAGATATGGCTCTCCAGCGGAAGAATGCACTGGCCACCATTGTCCAAAGATGGCAGTAACAATGCTGATGAGATCTGCAGACCTCTTACTCCTTCATTGAAAGCTTCTTTATTAGTGAATGTTGACATCACCCCAGCAATTATCTAAAAACCCAGTATACAGAAACGCAGTAAATTAAAGATTATCCCTGAGAAATGTCTTTGGCATTCTGGAAGTAATTGTTGCTTTTCACTCTTTAAGGATTGTCTGATTACTTGAAAGTTTTTTGGCTGCAATTCCACTTCAGCTTCAGATGACATTTTTGATGACACACGTCAATGGTCTCTATCTTTTGATACCAGCTGAAGATCTGGTCAACTCACGTCCTTCTTGTTCCACAATTCAGGCAATTTTTTTATTTTTCACTGAAAAATCTGTAGTTTTGTGAACAGCTGAATGACTGAACTTTCATTTCTAGGAATCTGTGCCTTGAAGTTTGGCTCCTGTTTGTAACCTGCAATGGCTAATGAGGGTGGTGCTTGTATGGCAGGGTTGGCTTGGCAGGAAGCAAGTGGCATCAAAAAACCAAAAGACTGAAACCCCAAAACTATTTTAAGAACTGCATCCTTAATGGCCACAAGACTCAGGACAGTTGTCCTCCCTGATATTGGGTTGCTCATTAAGCACTGGTAATTAGAGTACCCCTGCTGCCTTGTTATAGTACTGATAAAAAAACTATTAACTTGGCTTCCTCCCAGAACAGTTTATTTCAGGGAAGTTCCTCCTACTAGAGTTTCTGTTGTGAACAATCCCTTTCAATCTGCTGACTTGGATACTGCTTTAAGGCCAGTCTCTTTGGAAAAGAAAAGAGAAGAGAAGAGAAGAAAAAAGAAGATAAGAGAAAAATGAGAAGGCAGCTATTTTGTGGAATTTTTAGCACTTAAAGTTCACTTGCTCACAGCCATAAGTTGCTGTGTCAGAAGACGCACAGACTACAAGGCAGAATTTTCAGAAGTGTAAGAGTGATTTAGGAACTCAAATCCCATCAGTGCTCAATGGGCCTCTGTTCCTAACAGACACTTGAAAACTCAGCCTCACCGACTCCCCTGGTAAACTTTCCCAAACTCCTCCGTGAAGCAAGATGTCCATTAATTTTGTAGGTTAATGCCTTAGCACCCCTGAGGATCCACTAGAAATGACTTTTAAAAACTAATGCCATCAGCAAGAGGGTCCAGTAAGGCACTGGCATATTTGCAGCATTTATTTCCATATAATAAATCCCCTGCAATGACACATTTTACTGCCTGGGCTGACCTTACTCTTTTTTCTGAAGCTGCGCAACAGCTAAAACGCGAGGGCTGATCTGAGTACTCGCATATGGCACCCAAGTGAGTTGCAATGCTGCAGAACGACAGCATCCGCAAGCTTATGGCCTGATTACAACAGGAATGGTTTTTCCAAAAAAACCCTTTCATAAATTAACACCAAGTTAACTAAGTGGGTGCATAATCCTTTGCTGCATTCACTTAGTCGAGACCAGAGGAATGGATACATTAGAATGAACGGTCTGAACGGTAAAATATCAGATTTGAAATATCTCACCTCTCTAGCTAGAACCACGCACCAAATCTAGCTTGGGTTGTATCTCGCCGAAGTTATGCGTGTTTTAAACCTCCTTTATTTACTTCATAGAGCTCATCAAATCTTAGAACTTCTGTTTTGCAAAATATTTCTAAACGCATATTAATCTATGTTGAAACAAAAACACAAGCAAAATGTCCTGGAAATAAAAGAAATTGGGTATGGAAAACTGCTATTTGGTATATCATTTTATACTTTTGTCCTTTGCATATTTCTATATTGTTTTATGCCAAACTGGTAGCAGTGATTCATTACATGAAATTGGAACACGATAGATTCAATACGGAAGCATTTGTCTTACTGACAGGAAAGGATCCTCCATGTCGCTGAGCCACTTCCCTGCAACACAGGAAATTGCGTAAAAGACACATAAGCTAGAAATATCCCCAGAAGCTTAACTCCATTCAGCTGTGTACCCCTGGATTTACAAATCCCTGACTATAACACAATAAAATGAAAGCCGACAGAGGTAAAGAAAAACCTCAAAAGCTAATCTATGCTGTGAATCCATGCTATAAAAGAAAGCCCAGAAGCATTGACAGTGCACTGGGCCCTGACACTGGCACAGACTTTGTGAGATTCCATAAAACAAATATTCAAATCACAGTGTCTGGTGAGTAGAAAGGCCCGAACTTACGGACAAGACACTAATGTACATGTGTGTTGTCTTCTATGCAACATCATTTAAAAAATGAAAATGTCTCGCAGCCTTTTTCATCCAAGCTCCGGTGACCTCAATGCCCTCCCTGCCATTGTAGAATACACTTTGAGCTTGAAAATGTTCCTTCATGTCTCCGTGAGTGACACCTGGGCTGCGTCATTTGACACACAGGGGAGTGAAAGGATCTCCCTAAAAGTAACAGATGGCGACATCAGTTCCTATTCTCGCAGCACGCCAAGCCGTAAGAACTTATTGAGTTGCAAAGGATTGTAATATAAATGGCACTATTGTAGGATTATTTTTATTCCTTTGATATTCTGTAAATGAATTTGCCATAGACATTTTACTGTGTTTGATTAGAGTCTTATTAATCCACATAAAAGAACCGTAAAGTCTTTCAGAGAGGGTATCGAATAGTAGCTATGCAATATCTAAAGGCAGGAGCTAGCCAGTACAAAATGTAACTGCTTTGAGGCTATGCAAGTAGCCGAAGAAAAGCGGGTTTGTATTCACTACAGACATTCTTGCAGTGGCATAACTGAATTGGAAAATGTCCTGAGGTATCCCAAGAAATGAGATGCTATAAAACTATTTGGGATCATGAAAGAATCTGGAACATAAAATCTTTTAGAAAGTACAAAAAATCCAATGACTTTGAGAGTTTACCTATTTATCCAGAATAACTAATATGAAGATGAAGATGATAAAAAAAGCTGGAAAGCAAATTGCAAAACAGTGGCTAAGCAGGAGGAGTGATATCAGACCCTTATGTTCTTTGGCTGGGAATTGTGTTCAAGTTTCCATGTAATTTCCAATGAAGGAAAAAACCACACCTTTCAAGTGTCCAGAATTAAGTTACGTGATTAACTTCTAGATGGTGGCAATCAGGAAGACTCATACTATTTTAAACGAAATATCATCTCAACATCAAGAACTGGTTAGCGTCCTTCAACAAACAGCAGATCGCCTGGCAGAGATACGTTGCTTACCTGAAAATGCCCTCGCAAGCTCCCAGAGCATCAGCTGCGCTTCACCAGTACAGAAGATGTCCTTGTACAAGAGCTCATATCCAACTATATTTGTACAAGTCTTTTTCCTTAGTGGTGTTCTTCTAATGCTTTGACAAGTGTGAAAAAAACCCCAGCATTTGTGAAATGAACAGAGGGAAGCGTTGACCTTGGTCTGTCATCCTACCAATAATTTAACTGAATTACGTATCCAGCTCCAAAGACTCTTTCTGCGCAGATGTCTAAACGTAAAGAGAAAAATTATATCATATCGCCAGCTTTCAGAGCAATCTATGTAAGGGCTAGTGCAATTAAAACAAAGTATTTTTCATTCAAACCATTTGAAGTGCTCTGAAGCTTTGTACAGCTGTTTGCAGACGCAAAGAGAAAACTTTTGGTTTGGATGAAAACAGCCGATACAGGTGAGTGTTCGTAATGCTGCTGCTTGAAACAGGAGAGGGCAAAAGTCCCACTCTGAACTCAGTGAACTCATGCCCAGACTTTATTCATAATAGCATTCAGTAATTTGCCAGTGATGTGCCATTTGTTTGTTCATTGTAACCGTTAAATATTTTCTAATACTGAAAAGAACTGTGAAGAGTACGCTGTGATTTTAGAAACTGCTATTTAACTACTCAGACTCTGGTGGGTAACTAGAATTTCTAGCTAGCCAGTAAAAAGAGTCAAGGTGTTACCTAGCTTGTGGACTCACTCATTGAGGGGCAAGATGAGAAGAGAAGCATGATATCTTGCTTTCCAGGCAGGTGCTCCACACCACCAGACACTTTTTTCACTTCTGAGGCTGCCAGCCAAATGCATCCTTAGAAGTACTTAGATTTGTATTGCAGCCTCTTGGGTCTCAGGTTGAATCTCTCTCTCTAAAACTCCAAGAGGAAAGATGCATTTGGAAGTGTTATATGATTATGAAACATGCATGTGTGATTAAAATTGTAACTACATTGCATTTTGCTATCTGTCAGCAGCAAATGGTGTTCTTATAGGCCAGATTATAACATATGCTCTCTCAACCCTAAACCTCACAAATTTCTCAACTGCCATTTGAAGGTAATAAAGGAAATCCATGTTTTAATTTTTAATATTTTCAGTGCTTGTTCTTGCAGCCATTATATATTTTGGGAATGAACAGCTGAATCCATCATCCTGTCTCCAGCTGAATCTCTAGGGGGCATTTTACCTGAACCTTGCTGCTTTTTTCTCCCTCCTACACAGACTTGCTATGTTTTCATTTTTTATAGCCAGGCTGTATATTAACAATAAGGACATTAACTCATAAAAACATTAACTCATTGGGGAAAAAATACACCAAGAGAGTGCATCCAAGTCCCCCATGTATTTTGACACTCCATTTAGCAAATTGCGTTTTCATTTTAAAAGTGAGTAATCTTGGCTCTGAACAGCTGCAAGGGAAGTAGAAGGCATGTGAAGAAAAATGTAAAGACAGAGAAATGTATCAAGTCTGTTTTAAATGATGTCAGAACTGAGTGTCAAAGCACAGAGCTTTATCTTTCACACAAAAGACCTGGATGCTGAAATGCTAAGGGGCAACTCTCATCACTGTGCCTGGTTGGTAACAATAACTGCTGGTCATGTTACTCGCAATCACTAAAATACACTTAAAGCTTTCATGTGTTGGCATTACTCTGCATCTGCTACTGTTCATCCTCTTTCTTACCCCGCTCAGATCGGACCAGGGGCATGGCACCCCTACCCCTACTTTGCTGTTAACTTCGTTCTCAACTACACAGAGGTTGTCAGCCCTACATTTACCTGGTCACCACAGACTTGAGGCTGTAAAGGGCCAGCAGGCACAAAACCTGTCTCGCATTGCACTGAAATCAATGGATCATGTTGCAAAAAAATCACCACTTCAGCTATTTTAAGGTACACGTTTGTCTAATGCTGCCAGATGCAAGAAAAACACGTTCTTTTCTTGCACAGCATTTTGGTGGAGTGCGTGCCTGAAGTGAAAGGTGTAACAGGTCCACATAGCGTCGGGGTTTCTATGGTCTCCCGTCAGAAACCCTGCCCCACGCTGAACTTGCGTGAGGTGGTACTAGCGACAAACAGCAAGGAGCTTTCGAATTCACCCAAAAAGCGTGCAATTGTAACCATGCCTTTAGGGACAGTTTCGCCTTTAGGGAGAGGCAAAAGAGGCAGCTTTGGGCAGAGGCAGGGCAGACAGAGAAACTCAAGGCCACCCGACACTGTGGATCAGGGGAAAGCAAATGGTGTGAGGCTGCTTTGACTGCAAGACTTGGTCACGCTTAAAAATAGTGTCATCAAAAAAGAAACCCACCAGCATTTCTTAGGAAATCTGTTAAGGAACCATGACTAGGAAGGACCGGGAGCACGGATACAGGCAGAGCACACTAGCTCCTGTGCACAGTCGGCTGAATAGCAGCCATTTAGCTGCATCAGCTCCACGTGCACACAAAACTCTACGGGGTATATTAGCTCTGGAACAGCACTGCCTTAACGCATCTCTCTCTGTTTCCAGAAGGGATCCGGCTTGCACAGGAGCCAGAGCTTTTGCAACCATCAGTTCAGAAATGCCTCAAGAAATGTAAAACTGAAACCAAGGAGCTACTAACTGAAAGATTTTTTTTAATGAAGAAATGAAACAGCAGACACTGATGGAAGTTTTGATGATTCCTCTCAAATCCCGTGTTAGCATTAGCACTAAACAGATGTCCCACATTCCAAAGAAATGGCAGGTTTGGCACCTCTTCACGGTTAGCAAATTTAATTATGGCTTCAAATGCAATAATGGAGCAACCTTGCTTGGCTCTAATTGGATCTGCAATTGGCACCAGCTTTCCTTCCCTCACTGTGCCATATGGGGAACTGCAGAACAAGGTGCTGCGTATGTTCCTGCATGGGTCAAATCAGGGTCAGATTAAAATATTACGGAAAGGAGGGGAGGGGCAATCAAAAACGAAGAGTGGGGATAAACTCAGTGTTTTCCTGCAATTCCAGTTTCTCTAACCAAGTTATCTGGGATCCAACTGGATGTGAGCTCCAATAAACAGCTACTTTAATTAGGAGAACTCCCAGTCTGTCTGAAATAACACCATGTTCCGGGCAGAAGGCCAGGAGAGGCAAAAGAGCTGGCATTGTCTGAATACAAGACAGTCCTGAGACAGGCATGAAGAAAGGAAAATAACCCTTTAAATATACCACAAATACTGGGGAAAGATTTTTTTTTTCCCCCTTCCCAGAGTCAATGACATTTCAGAAGATTTGGAACAGGGTGGGAAAAAAAAACACCTTCCAGTCAATTTGTGTTACATGTCTGCAACACCACCGCAATTAATAGGAGTAAAAAGAAAAATAATGCCCATCTTGTTATTTGGTTACATAAAATATCCACCTTAGGCAGGCCAGGTAGCAATATCTATGAGTTGTACTGCCTGCCATTTTCCATTATAACGCCGTTTTCTGTTGTTAGTAACCTTGCCAGACTTAAACCATTTGGGCTGAAATTCCCCTTGCTGACTTTCTGTCTCAAGCTGTTTGTCTGCAATGTTTCCATGTATGCGCATTTATACCTAATTGGAATGGCTGATTCTGATCCGGAGTAAGAAAAAGCAACCTATAAAATAATTGCTTCAACAACTTCATAGCCCAGAAAGGATAAACAACATTAAAATAATCATTTTGACATCTTTCCTGCCAGAAGAAGAGGAAAACTCTCTATGCGCAAGGCAGATGCTACTGAAAAAATTATCTGATGCTAATACAAAACTACTTACTTCCAGCCAGTGTCAGCAATATACATAGGTAATGTTCTAACCCCACTTAATTTTAATTTAGTAATGTTCTGACACACAATCATTTTCTTTCTCTTGTTGAAACTAATGGGACTTTTCCATTAAATTTATGGAGTCTCAAAGCCTCTTGTTTGTATGTTTCTTTAGAATTGTGTCCCCCTGTGACATCTCTTAAGGCATCATGAATTACAACCCACTTACGCTATTTACTATTTGAAAGCCTAGTTTTTAGCCTTGACATTGATGAGAATTATTCTTATTTTCCTTTTTCAGTACTTTTTGCTTAGTAATTTGAAATTATAATTATTACAGATTTAGAATAAAACATGAAATTACCCCTGATAGCACTGAGACCAGAATCAACACAAGAGTCAAGCCATACCACACCACATAGTAGCTATCTTCAGGACTGGGCCAGTCGACTCTGCAATTAAATAATGTTGCCATGGTATTGGGTAGGTTTAGGGAATAGAACGGTAACACTAATTACAGAAGGCACAACTGGAAGACAGTTGCGGGTGACTCCTGCATTGGAATTTGGTCTCTATCAGAAAACAACAAAGTGGTTTATAAATATTAATAACTATTTGCAACATCTAAAAGTAAGGAAGAAGGCTGCACATTACAGGGAAGAATAATGAAGTAAGAGAGCTGTTACTTTTTATGGCAATGTCTGTCCAGGGTTTCACAGCAAGTCATGACAGAGCCAAGGCACTGCAGTCCTTAACTTCCTCCTGTATTTAAAGCCATCAGTGTTGCCTCTCTAGATTTCTTCATCATTCCTAAGGAAAGCAGGAACCTTCCTGTCACCTGGGACCAGTCTGTGCTTCAGCCCGGCTGGCTTTTACTCGGACTCACTCATTCAAGCCAAGCAGAGAAAGAGAAGACCCCAGCAATGTCCTTAGCTGCTGTGACCACCACCCCCCATTTGTTTCCATCCCAGGAACACAGGAGCTCCGGAGGCCGGCGGTGATGCCCCGCACTTGCAGACTGTGGCACAGGCCGCTGGCCCTGCGGAGAGGCTCAGCTCACTGCGATGCTCTGTTGAGCAACCTGAGGGAAGCGCCTTATGTCAGATTTGCCTCCAAGTGCTCACTGAGGAAGATAGGACCCAACACATACAAGTAATTAAAAATATAATTGACCCTTGGTAACTTCACAGAATAATATCCAGTTCCTTCAAAAGAAGATCCCAAAGGGCTTTACAAAAGAAGCAAGAGCCATTAGCCCCTTGAAGGAGGCGTGGGGGATGAAGTGGCTTCTCAGGGATGCAGAGGGGTTGAAGGAGCACAAGGAAGAGGAGTCAGGTGCCAAAGTCCCAGTCTCAACGACTTCAACCTCTGCCAGGGAGACCCCGCCAGTCCCTTTCCTGTTTCTGACATGCCAAGGATTTTCCGCTATTGCTTTTGCTGGTGCCATTTGTGTGTAGGACATTGATGCTAATGTCATCGGGCCACCACTGAACAAGTACAGCCAGACAGAGCAGACGGCAAAATAATGATTCTCCCTCACTTTCCCCATTTCCCAGAGTGTCTGGGGTGGCTTCCCACCACCAGCCACCGTGCACTGAGGAGCATAGCCAGCGGGCAGCTCTCGTTACCTATTTTAAAGACACTTCTTTGAGCATTTTAGACTGCAGCTAGCTGGAAGATTACCAGAGGGAGGAATGAGGTTTTCATATCACAAGGGACCAGTCTTGGATTCATGCCCCCCTATTTCCCCAGTTTATATCTTCAGCAAAAACAACGAAAGAAATTCAAATACGAAATATTCTCACTTCACCTCGGGGGAAAAAAAACCAACCCAAAACGAAACAAATAATAAGACCTGAAAACCACACAGTTTTGAGCTGAAGCTCCTTATAACTGTGCACATCCGAAAACACTTGCAGACAGCTCTGTAGTGAAATATGCTGCATGTTAATATCGTCCTTGAAGCAGCATGAACAGAATGCTTAAAACTCAGTAAGCAGGAATAAGGGCAAAAGTCTGGAAGATATATTTCTTCACTACCATATCTGGATATATTACGCTATAAAATAATTCAGTACTTTCAGAGAGAGAAGAAAGTCTACAGCGATGTCCTGGATGCTAGTCTGAATCCATATTGGCACTTTCTGAGTTCTCAAGAGCAGAGACCCTTGCTTCAAGAGGCAGCGCGTGGCTTCATGCCTGCGTGTCTGAGCTGCAGCATGGTGCCAGGTCTCTGCCTGCCTCGTGGCAGACGCTGCTGATCAACTGTCCTCAAAATGCACAGGGTGCTAAAGAGTGAGACAGACCAAAACACCGTGTCTGCTGTCTTGAAGTATGAGATGGGGGCCAAGTGACCAAGTCTTATGTTCAAAGACTTCAAAGGTCTCCACAAACCAGTTTGTAGGACTGAAGCCAACATGTGGGTACATCAAAAATATTTTAAAGCACATTCCTTCCTTTGAAGAAGCATCCCCTACCTGAGAGCTATAACTGATCTCAAGGTTGCCATGGTAAGTAGTTTTCCTTTCTTTGATGAACAAAGAATTTCTTGGGCTTGGCTATTCCTTGGGCAGAGTGGCTTTTGGGCAGCTATAAATTTATGCTCTGGCCTTTTTATGTAACATTTGTGGAACAAATGACTATGTGAAACAACATAAAGCTGACAACAGCAGCTCTATACTTGCATGCTTCTCAGCACACTTGCAGCAAATTAGCTATTTTCTCTGAGAGGAGGGAGTTTATCCATCTCCGTGCAACCCAGCTGGGCAGCCTCATCTGCTTGCTGGAGCCATCACCACTGAGTACACGTGAGAGTCTGTTTTACTGCAAGATCGGAGGAATTCCTTTGTCTCCCTCATATATTTACTGTATAAGCAGATAAAAGACATGGAGCAGAATATTCCTAGTTCAATTATTTTAAAACAATTACGATAAAAGTCGGTGCCCATGTCATTTGTCTCTTGACTCCATATTAGTTCAGCATATCAGTGTAACCTTTCCCAACATGTACTGCCGCTAAGATGATTATAGAAAGATTATCATGTGTCAAATTTTATGCTACAGCTCAGCGATAGCAATGCAGCAAAGGAGCTTCATGCCAGGTTCCTGGACACTGCAGTCTCTCAATAGGTCTTTCCAAGGGACATAAACATAGTCTATAATTCTTTGGAGGACACGGGGCAATTCCATATACTGCATCCTACTGACAGAATGAGTCTTGTCCTGTGCATCAGATTCAGCTAGAGGACACTGCAAAGCTGTCTTTGCTACTCTAAAATAAGAACAGAGCTGGTATTTGAAAAAAACAAGCACTGGAACATACATTATTTTGGCCTTCTACTTAATGTACAAAAGTTGTTCAGATACAGCTTTCTCATATATTGCAGTCTCAGTGCACTCACCACCAACAGCAAGTGTCCACGTGACACGGCAAGCTATAAAACGTAACACAGGCATAAATCACGATGAATTCACAGTCCCTCTTAGATACAACACTGCTGATAAGTAGTACTTTTATGTCAATATTTTGTACTTGTACCATATATTCATATGAGGTCAGATAGCTTGTACCATTTTCCCGAAGGGGATGCCATGGTACAGAGAAGTGGACCGACCAGCATCTAGCAGGTGAAAAGAACAACCCATGCCTTTCATTTCCTTTTTCCTTTCTTTTGTGGTTAACGGTTTCACTAAACCTTGAGTTCCATCAAGTTCCACATACAATTCTGAATGTAATACATAGTGTAAGCGATTTATTGTGTCATAATAGATGCAGCGTTAGCACAATTAGATTTTACGTTGGCTGTACGTATGTGGAATATAAAAGAACCTGCTTTAAAATTGAATCACTTTCTAGGACATATGTTTACTGCAAAATAAAAATTAAGACATTGTTACAAAGACCACAGCCTCATTCTCAGTTCCTGGATTAACATTGTGCTCTTTCTGCGAAAGCACAGTATATGGTGTGCTTATATATTCAGCAATAGGGGGATATGCTCCAGCAGTGGAGGTAATATGAAAAGGACTGAAAAAACTCCTAAGTAGTAAGAAATGGCTCTGCTTCTTGAAAAAGATACTTTGCCAGGTTTTCCCTGCACAACTCTGTACCTGAATCTTCAGTGATCTAACAGATATTAACCTACCTTAAAGGAGCTCCTTGTCAGCCATGTGATGACCTCAGCTAAATCTAAGAACTGCCTCCACCGGAAAAAAATGCTGTTTGAATCTGTTCTCATGTTATGGTGTGGCCATTACAGTGACAAAGGTCATTATATCTCAACAGCCTGTGTTGCTGAAATACCTCTGACAGTCTGGGCTGGAATCCTGTATTCAGGATCTCTCAAGGTCTGCAGCCGGGCAGGAACCAAGGGCAAGACGTTGACTTTAGCTCAGTCCCTTTAGCAATCCCAGAGATAGGAGATAGATGGAGCCTCTGGAGTCACTGAATCCATCTCCTTGCTATTACAGGAACGTTGCTGTAAAATTTCTTTAATTAACCCTTGAGCGTCCCTGCCCCTACTCAAACCTCAGGGATGTAGGTTCCCAGGGGAGCCTCCCCAGGCTCCTGGGAAGGAGCCAGCTCCAGCCCAGCACCCTTCACCTTTCTGGTGGTCCAGTCCTTTCCCCTGCTTTACTGTTCAACACTGGAGAGCACAAACACTTGTGCTAACAACTTAAATCCTTGTTAAAATTGAAGATATGTTTGGCTTTTACAACCCATGCCATTATGCCGCTTATTCCATTAACAGCCATTAAAGTCCTGCAACTGCAAAAAGGAAATTACTTTGTTCTCTATCTGGCACGCTGAGCTCGTGAGCTTGGCCTGAGAAAGCACCTGGAGGAGAGTCCTCAACCTGCAACTTCCAGAGGTAATTTGGAGTTGGTGACTAAAGCAGCAACATGAAGCAATTTCTCTTTGTATTGTAGCAGTATCCCATTTGTATGAGCAGGTCTTACAGAATGAAAAAAATGATGATTTATTCCCATTTTAGTAGGAAAATTCCCTCTTCTCATCAGTGTTTTATAACACTGTTACAGACCTTCTGGGGATAAAGCTGGGCTAACAGCACCTGGTGGAAGTCCTTCAGAGGAAAGAAATTAGTTCCAGTGGCTTTCTGATTACATTCTTATAGACAGAAATGAAAAATAATACAGTTCCCTGATGCCTCAATATCGTAGTGATGGCCATACTGGTTATTAAAAGGATATTCATGTCAGAAATATTTCTGCAAGTCTACTCTGTGCAACTCATTTTACCTCCCCACCACCCCTCCCAAATGTGAGAGAACCTGCCTAGATTATTCAAGGATCTTTGCTTTAAAAAACGGGAGCTTACAGAGATTCGGTTAGTGAGCTAGCTCATAAATTCAGTATTTTAGGTGGCAGCCCTTGGCAGAGAACAACCACCCCATTAAATCATGCTGGGCAAGAAACTGTCATTTCGGTGAATCATGAGAATTACTAATTCTATTATAATGTGCGCGTGTACGAGAAAGGTAATTCAGTGGGAGTTTTAGTTTCATCTTTATGGCGTCCTTCAGAAGATTATGATCCTTGCCGCTTTTCCCTGTTGTCCGTCCAATTTCCAGAGTGGCTGTTAAAAGTTTCAACAGCAGCAGTTAATAAAGACAAGCAAAGTATAAACCTTTGCAAAACTCATTCTTGTTTTGCTACTCCCCTGATTTCTGGCATTAGCACCTAACCATCATGTAAACCTGATATTTTCTAAGCTCAGGGCACATGCAAGCTCCTTCACCTTCCTCACTGAGCGTGCATTTACCAATATGATGCAATGCACAGGTCCCAGGGCTGTCCCAGTGCTTGCATGTGCTTTAGTACCTGTGGGCCACGTTCTTCGTGGCCTTGTACAAAACCAGACACTCACATTTGGAGGTAGTTCAGGAAAATCAGATGATCACCCCAAAAGGGAATGCACTCACGTGTGCCCATGCTTGTGCTTGAGTTAGCGTACATCCAGGAGGTAAGCGCCTGCTTACACATGAGCTCTCTGTATTATTTACAGATGAAGTTAGTCAGGACTGCACTTTATATATTATTAAGGCCTTCTTTGAATTTTATATTAGAACCTATTTTTACCCTAATCTATATGATCACAAAAATTACCATCAATTAGAGAACACGTATTCTTATTAAGTATGAACTGAAATTCTCACAGTCCAGTGGACAAAAGAAATTCAAACAACAGCCCACCCTCAAAACAAATTCGAGAGCAGAGTAAACAGTCCTATCTGAACACTGCACATGGAACTAACTTTTGTGGTAGGTTCTGGTAGCAAATATTTAATTTTACATTCAATTGTTATTTGGTGAGAGATGTGGCAGTAAATTCTTTTTTGACCTTAATCATTCTGAGAGATACAACTGTATATGAAAGACCTAAGAATTTTTTCCCTCTCACCATTACACATAAAATATATAAATTTTCTCCCAGATCAAATACATTTACACTGCTACGGAGATACTAAATGAATGCAGACAGATTTGATGTATTAATCCATCTGAAATAATACACGTTACATAATTCAGTATTAGCACATTTAATGGGAAACTGCATGAGTCCAAAGTGTTGGTAATTTCAGGTCCATAATTTAAAAGTACCTGATTTAATTCAAAGTAAAGGAAGAGATAAAAGGCAAATTTGTTCTTTCCTCCACTAATGAAATAGTACTTCAAGGTGCAATAAAGAAAAAATTTGGCTACACTCTTACTGCAGTCCGTGTTTGGAAATGGCATACACTCTCCTCGATTCATAAAATCTTGCATGTGTTTAGGTACTAAAGAAGAATTTGATGCCAGGTTTTGTCACCAGTATTTGCGAGACAAGTTTATCCATTTTTGCATTAGCAGATGTAAATTGCTGTAAGCAACTATTAAGCACAAGTAAACATGTGTTGCCTTTTAAACAGTCACTGCTATAACAGACCAATGGTATGATTATAAATATGGCCAAGGGGTTTTCTGTGAATTATTTTAATTCATTTTCAAAGTACTGCTCACGTATGTCCTGTCTTGCTTCCTATATGGTCCTCGAGCCTTTTGTCTTCAGACACCCCAGTTTAAACAGTGGGGCAGGGAGTTACTGTCTGGTACATCTTGCTGGGTATTTCTGCTAACTCCCCCTCCTGCTTATTTGCGAGACACTTAACTACCCTTTTACTTCCCCCTCCTAACAAACCAGAATAACCTGGGATTGAGCTATACAAAGAGACTGAGGACATGTCTGCGCTGTGCAATGGAGCATGGTGAAAACAGTTTTAGGGAGTATGTGCCTGTGTTGAATAGCTGCTGCAAGCAGTTTCGCCCAATGCACGGTACTATGTCAAGGCACTACTCAGGTCCAAAAAGCCAGGGCTAATTAGCCCCATTACTCCTGCATGGCTGTTTTGCTCCTGGAGCTGGCTTGCAGCATCCTCGTAGGCTTGCTCAGACCAACGTACAGAATTACTTGCTGAAGGTCACATCAGAAATCAACAGCAGCAGGAAAAGAGCCCAGTTGTCTTTAATACAAGCCCCGGCTCAAAGTCACTAGGCTCTCTCCTTCCCAAGCATCATAACCCTCTTTTTCTAGTACACAGACAAGTATTGGAGAAGTTGCACAACTTGTAACACATGTAGAGAAAAAGCAGCACACGTGAAACTAAATCACAAGAGTATCACTTAAGCAACAAACTGTTCTGGACAGGACAATGGAAAATCTGGGCCTTTGCCTCTATCACTATGATGGAGCTGTACAAATAAATCACATTGGTATTAAACAGTTGAGAACTTGCACAGCCTTGAAGAGTAAATGAAGTTTTTACTTGGCTACAAACTGCCATGTCTGCTCATGTAAAAGCCCTGAGAGGCAGCCCCTGCTCGGGATTGCACAGTGATAAATCCCAAGTTTCTCTGGCCACCGCTGAGTCTCCACTGGAGATCCTTCACACTCATGCTTCTGTGGCTGGCAGCAGGATCTGACTCTTAATACATGAACCACTGGCACTTAATGCCTAGAAGGAGAAATTCAGTTACCTACAGCAACTAAAATAACACTGTGCAGCTTGTCATACCCAGTGCAATTTGTTCCATAGTTTTTCAGAGACACCAGGGAAATACTCCATTCTCCAGTTCAGCAAGCTTCATCTACAGTATATATTGCTTCCTAAAGAGTTGCTACAGTGGTGAAGAAAAAGAAAAAAGAATGGAGGCTTAAAACAAAAATACAAGCTTTCCACCATGACTCCCACCAACTTCTGTTACTGAATTTAAATCTAAAGCCATTTTCTCTTTGAGACAATTGCCAGTCTTCTGTTTTCTTAAACTACTTGCTTTGGTACAATTCTGCACAGATTTATACTTGCCTTTGACTTATTGAGGGATAAGTGATAGGAAAAATGGCTCTAAATTTCATTGCTTTAAACATTTCTTGAATCCATAGATGACACAGGCAGACGGACTCTGTAAGTTATTGTCATCTCTGTTTCCCAAAAAGCACAGTAGTTGAAATCATTAATTTTTTTTTCCATGCACAAACAAAATTCACATCCTTTCAGCTTAAATTATTTTTAGATGGTGGGATGCAGAAGTAAGTACAATGACAAAGCACAGTGGGTTTCTCTCAATACATTTGGAGCAAAACCAAGATGGAGCTGTTTTCAGCACACAGCAGAGTCCCAGAAAACTGCACTCACAGTACATGGCAGATGTAATAAATTTCCATGCCTCTAGCCAGAACAGCCAAGCTTTGGTTTCTCTGCCCCAAATCAGCAGAGTAAGAGGGAGTTCAGAGAAAAGGTTCTTTTGGGGACTGTCTTCCTTCATTTCATTGCCACTGACAAAGAATTCCTCCTGATTCTGTAAAAACTCTTTGTGGGAAGTTTGTTTGGCAGCTGCTGGCACAGATGGGAAGCAGGGGAAACGATCCCGTTCCCCACAAACACCCTCAGGGCTCTCATGAGCAGCACCGGGACTTTCTGCAGACACTGGTGGAGGTAACAGAGCACTTCGAAGGGAGATTACAACAGCAAGAATGAACTGGATGAGCACTCAGGAAGAAACGAGCAAAGGAGCCATCTAATTTTTCTTTTGGGTATTTTGTTTCATAAATCTTGACAGGCCAACAACTTTTCCATTTCGGAAACCAAATCTCAACTTGATTCTCCTTGCCAATAACAAAACAAAAGATGTTATATCTGTCTACCCACAGAGCCTATTACATGGCCCGCCGTTATGTCATCTCTTCTCGGTACTGATACTGAAGAAGGAAAAATTAGAGCACAGAAGAAATGCCTTTGATGATGTGCGAGCCCTAGAAGAATCCAGACAACACTAATTTAAGCTCTCAGTGCTAACAAGGAACAGCTATTACTGTGAGTACTTACAAACTAGAAGAAAGCGTTCCTTCATCCCTGGAGGGTCTTAACTTTTTTAAAATCATGTTAAGGAAAGGAAAAATCAAATAAATACACTCATTAGAGAGGGAAGTCAGCAGTTATGGCCGTGCTGAGGCCAGTCATGCCCCAGGGAGCTTAAAGATGGGCTCAAGGTAAGGCCTATGGACTCAGACCGCAGAAATACAGTGAGGTTTGTAGAGAGCCAGAGTGTGTGACTGTGCCTGACCTTTCCTGGAGATGTCTTGCGTACAGCAGGCCTCACTGCAGGGGCTGGCAGGTTTTGTAACTCACCTGTGAAGACATCTTAAAAAAAAAAATAAATAAAAGTTGAACAGTCCCTGCTGTGTCTGCACGTATGGGTTTTGAGAACTCACACTGTCCTTGATTGCAAATCCGGGGAGCAGGTCTTTACCTTGCGTCAGTCACACTCTACTTGTGACAGCCTTCCCTTTATTAATAAAAAGCTGCCTGTACTGCTTCTTACAATGCTGATCCCATGACAAGTATTTCAAAACCACTTGCTTTGTTCATTGTTATTTTAACTGGGTGGAAACATGAAAAAAACAACCAAGAAATAAAGCTTTCTACACTGTCACAGAGTCCAGTGCTGGGCTGCAAACCCACCTGCCCTCCTAGCAGCCGTCCTGCCTGCCTGGGACCGACCCCTCAAGCAATCCACATCAGCAGGTCGCAAATGTCCTCCGAATGTGCCACCTGGCACGGCTGCTCATTGCTTCCTAATCCTCCTGGAATAGCATTTTCCAGACAACTCCTATCATACACCAAGCATTCTCCATATGTTTGCAAAATGAAGTAACATGCAAATTTGGTTTGACATCTCCGGCAAGAATCCTTTATTGTTAAAATCTGGTAGAAGCAAGACAGGAGTTGTTTCTGACCTAATGGTTTCCCTCCCCCTTCAGGTAAAATCTTACATCGGCAGAGCTTATTTTTCTTACATACTGAACCAACTCCATGCAAAAAACGCAGCACAGCATTACATGATAAAGGACAAAATGTGAGTTTTCTCCTCTGTCCAAGCTATGCTGAAGGCAGACAAGTTTACAGTGACTCTGTAAACCTCTCTGCACCCCTCCAAGTTCCTCCCTGACTTGTGGCAGAAAGTAGCTCCAAGTCAGAGCTGATTTAACTTACTCTGCTGTGGCAAAACTGCAGGAACTATTGCAGCAGCTGGAGTTGCAGAGCTCTAACCATAACTGCCATCACGCATCTATATTTCTGATATTTCCGTGCATTGAAGTTATTTGCTCATGGGCACATCTGCTGCATTTATGGCCTCATTCGACCACTGTGGAGAAGACATTACCTTGTATCCCTGAACAGGAACTAAGGGAAGGAATGAAAGCCTCCTGGTTTGTGCCAAGAACTCTGAGGATCTCTCAACTGCTAGTAACAGCAAAATGCATGGCCTCAAAACGACAGGGGCCTTGCACAGAAATGAATGGCTCTTGGAAAACCTGACCTCTAAGTCAGCTTACAGCAGTTGTGAAGGGAACTTCGCTTTGAAATCTTTGCTATGGAGTACAGCCTAGTAGCACAGTAAGATGAGATAAATTTACAAGTTCCTAGTTCCCACAATTGATTATAAAGTTTCCCTAGACAGCTAGTTGACATACAGAGATCTGCTGATGGATACCTTTAATCCCGTATGCAAGCAGCTGATTTTCTGGAAGCTACAAGTTCCCTGCTTTCATACAGAAGAGCTGTACCACAAGCAGAAGGAACAAACAAGATCTTGTGATTAACGCGCCAGTAATTTCATGAGGAAAGCACAATTCCTGCTACAGATTCATGACGGGAGTTTTGCCACGTGCCCCACTTCCCACCTACAAACTGGTGACTGGAATTCCTCCATGTCCTGCTGTCAGTGTGGACTACAAGGTCCTCAAGGCAGGACCTATTTTTTAGTTGGTGCTTGTATCACGCTGTGCTCGAGGATGTTCCAGTCTTGGTGGGGTCTGCGGACTCAGCTGTGCTGCAAATGATAATACAGCTCCTCCAAGGATGACCTTGTCTCCTATTCCCCAATTTTCTACTTATCTCAGCAGCCTGTTTTAAAGTAACATTGGTGCAGGGTGTTGAGGTCCTTGGTTGAAGTGTTGTAGGAATTCTTTAATTACTTCTAAGACCAGCTATTTGCAATTCAGAAGCTCATGTTACAACATTAAAAGGCTTTGACAAAGTAATGTGGAATTTCTGGAGCAGGCTCCAGCAACACAGTTTCTCCTTTTTATCTTCTATTTCAAGGAACAGTGACAGCAAAAGTTAAATGCTGTTTTTATTTAGTGCTGTTTGATTGAAAGATTAAGGGTTGAATTTCTAATTTGAAGAGCAATTCTCAATGGAGATGCAATATTTGTATCTATTAAGGACAAGGTGCCCCTGAAATCGCAATCTGCTGCTCTTCAGAAGTTTTAAATTTCAGGAAATTACAGCTTTCTACCTTGTCTACAAAAAATATATATGTAGTTTTATGATAGGAAAAATGCTTCAAGCAGAATATACCTGTATTTCAAATAAAAAAGGTGACCCATTTAACCTTCAAACAAGGCATCTCTTCCAGCCACTAGCAGCCTCACAATAAAGCAGTTGTTGATCTTATTTCATGGCCACCTCCATTTGTAGCACACAAATCCTGTTACATGCAGCTGTATTTCCCATTCTCAAGCCAAATCCTTTCCAGTTCCAGATCATCCCAGTTCTGCTGTGCAGCAAGTGGAACCTGGGGATAACTACAAGGCAAACACTTGGAAATGGACAACATTAAGTCCCCCAGACATCATCTGCATGAGGAAACATCTTCTCATCATCCTGCAACATCCTCATGCCAAAGGACATTCTCTCCTCCTTTGCCAGGGGTTCAGAACAAACAGGACTATCCTCCTGATCCCTACGCAAGCCAAATATGTCTACATGGCCCTAGGAAGACTCCTGTAGTGGTAATGAAGGTGTGGAGAACAAAAAATCTTACATCAGGCTATAAGGGGTGAACACCCAGAAGCACATGAGCCTGCTTTAATGTAACCAGTCTGCATAAAAATGTGTCAGCATGGATTTTAGCGAGGACTGATGTCCCATCACTACCCCAGCTCCTACACAAACTCAGAAAACTAGCAGTAAAGTTTGCATTGCCATAACTCTGTTTTTCACCCAAAGTAGCTCAGCCATGCCTACAAAGGCTGTGTTCCCTACTCCAGTTGTCACACAGCCATAGCCTGAGCAACCCCGTTTGCAGGAACCGGTGCAGAGAAGAGAGCGCCTTGGCTGAGTCGCTGAACGGTGGCAGCGAGATTGCAGTAATCCCCAGCCCCCTTGTGAAAGGTGGTCTTATCATAAAGGCTGCAATTACAGCTCAATGCGATTGATCCTCACCATGACAGGCCCTGAGACACGAAGCTGTCAAATTCGTCATCCATCACCCAAACAAAATGCTAGTGATCTACAGGCAGACCTCCCCTCCCCCAGCAGATTAATTCAGATCATTATAAAATAGCTGTACCCAATCTGATGGTTGTGATTAACTCCGGGAACTGTCAGAGGTTTTGGAAAGATAAGTCAGGCTAGAAAGAAGAGGAAATGATAGACAACAACAAAACCCCAGACATTTTTAATGGGGAAAAAATGTTTCAGCCTTATTCGCAACAAGATCATTTCTGTCTGGAAAGCATTGTGGCTATTTATACTAAATACCGTGTTAAACTCTCTGTAAAGCAACTGCCCCAGGCCATAGCAGCTTGCATCCCAAATTGGGCAAAGGTGGTGTGGTACCTCATTCTACAGGTACAAAAATACAGTCACAAGAGAAATGATGACTTCAACAAAACAAATACGACAAACACATGAACTGAATTTGAGCTCAAATGGTATATGGGAATATTTTAACTGAAAGCCTCCCCTTTCCTCTCAGTGAATTTCCTGACCAAATACATCTAAATTCCTGTGGCTTTTGCTGCATTGACAGATTTGGATTCCTTCTGCTTCTACCAAATTATGTAGGCTGCCCACTTAGAAGAAGAAAAACTACCAAAGCTGTTAGAGTTACTTCTCTCTCTTTCCGTTTCCTTAAAGGAAACTGACTCCAGGCATCAAATACAAAGGCAGTTCTTGTGAGAACTTTCAAAGTTGCTTTTATGTCCACTCATCTTTGTGCTAAAGTCACAGGCCGAATTACTGCTGGCACAGAAGGATGGGTAGAGAGTGAATCCAGGTAGTGTGTAGCCATTCCTGGTAGCAGCTACAGGCTCTTGCCCTGCACAGAGCAGGCAGGTTGCAGGCAGGATGCTCCTGGCCCTCAGCTGAGACACTGACTCAAAACTCTGCTCACTCCATCTACGGGAGCTGGTTTGTGGGGTATTTAGGAATGCCTGGTAGGCAGACACCATGGCATGGTTGAATACCACTGACCTGATAGCACATCTTGGGGACCATGCACCTGCAGTAACTGCTTGCACCCTAGAAGCAGGAGATAAGAAGAGTAGTATCATAGTAAGAAAATGGGCTAGATGAATCCTACATCTTTTTCTATCTGAGTACAAGGAGGTAGCAGCTCCACCCTTGTATGGACCCAGCAATACTGGATTACATGGTTGGAGAGTCTGGCCTGCTTTTGAAGGACTCCATTATGCATCTGCAGGCATCACAGGTCTGCTGTAGCAGGAAGTTTATAGTGCATGCACTTGATGCTACGTAAAATTATAACAACGTCTGGCATCCTGCCTCTGGCATAACCTGAAACGAAGCTTCCTAAACTGATGCTTCAGAGGGCAGTGAAAGAATAAATAAACCCCTTAGTAATATGTCTAGCCAACCGTACAATGCTTTACATGAAGAAAAACATCTTTCCTGAGCCCAATAGGAAATCATTTTGTGCCCTGAAGCATGAGATTTGTTTACCCTTAACTTAACATGCATAATGCTAGTTTTGTCTTTTTGCAATGAAATTATCCGTTCTTTTTATAAATCTGGCTCTTCAGATCCCCCTGAAGAAGCTTATGGCATAACTTGGAGGAATAAACCACTGGAATGAAACTGTGAGGGAAATTACTGTTATTTCTCTTAAACTCTCAACACCTGTACAGGTTGGACAAAAGTTCACATAGACATCCAGGCGAGCTCTTTCCTGAGCGGTATTTTGCTGTTAACAGTGGCATACTAAAGTGTTGGCTAAATAACAAGATATATTTTATATTTAATTCCCCTTGAAATGCAGCATTGAAAGTGCAAATACGAAAGAAAACTGAAGACACTGGTCTGCATTTAACACTGGAGATTCCGGCTTTTTTTTTCTTCTCATCTTCAAGACAGTGTTAATTTTGGAGGCTGATGTTAAGAAGACCATGGAGGCTTCAGACAGACACCATTCCTCAGTGCATGGGGGTCACACCACTGAGGACCATCATATTGTGGGGTGGGTCAGATACCCAACAGTGCAATTCCATTGTACATTTTAAAGACCTATAGTTTTATAGAGGAGACATACCTTCTACATGATAGTGAAGGACTTCCATGGTAAGATTCTGCTAACGGGTCTTTTCCAGAGATGTGGATTTACACCAAAGATTAATTTGTTCTAGTAGCCACATGGTGTTTTGGCTGCCCCCGAGTTCTCCACACACAGATTTAATCAAATCTCAGATGCTCTTTTTCTCTCATGGGAGGCAAAAGGGTAGAAAAAGCTGCTTGCAAAGGTGAAAGATCTTTTTTTTGAAGGCTCTCCAGTGAGAACAGAAAACATTATTCCAGACAGAATGAATACTGCTAATCCATAGCTGATACACTCTTAAATATTGACGAGAACAATATTTGCTGAAGGGCATAACAAATACCTTTCATATTCTCACCCAAACAACAGCGCAGGAGAGTAAATAGCGTGGTCATAGTAGCATGGCTAGTTTTTTTCCTTTCTTGTACCTGTTCACATGATGTGGTTGTGTACCTCCATTATATCCCTGGCACTAAATCTTGCAAGAACTTGTTGCAATTCCCAAGGGCATTATTTCCATTACAAATAGTGACTGCACTGTAGCAAGATACAGAAAAAAGGAAAAAAAAATCATCAGTTGAGGCAATGCAGAGGTAGTGGGGATTCATATGGGCTACTGCCAGCCTGGTGAGGTTAAACTCCCTAGGCTCCTCTTTACAGTTACTAAAGAAAGATAGGCCCTCCCAGATGTGAAGCCTGAGCAGCTAAATTGAGCTCTTGCTCCAAGTAGCCTCTGAGGTGCAGGATCCCATCTTCATTAACGATAATGGGAGCCCAGGTACATCAACTGCAGTGAACAGGAGCCTCACATCATCTACTTCAGTTAGCTCAGTTAGTTCTCCAAGTTCTGACTTGGATACAGTTCAGAGCACGCAAAGTTGGGAGTCTGGGTCCTACATTGACTGTGGCCTTCAGGTCACTTTGGACAGTGATTCAGGACACCTGAACTGGGGTGTATTTTCATGCCTCTTGTAAGCCAACCCCAGTGTTTCTACTTTTTTTTTTTTTTCCCCATAGTTTTAATTGCTTTTCATCTGGGATGGCTCCTGGAGTGAATTGCCCACACAAGCACCCAGGTGCCAGCCCTGGCATGAGGGAGGCAACGGCTCAGCAGCAGCTTGTGTTTAGATCACCCTAAAGCAGTTACAAAACTGCAGCCTCAGGTATTGGAAGTCAGGTGATATCAATATCCTCCTGCTTTTTTACTGCCATGATCATTTTGATCACTGTGTCCTTAAACCAGTCTCCACCAGTCACCCTGCTGTATCTCACTTCTTGCCAGTACTTGAGAAAAGGAATTTCAGAGAATCACTTCTTGCCAGTACTTGAGAAAAGGAATTTCAGAGAAAGACAATATCAAAATTTCCTTATTGCTATAGGATAAATTCTATAATAAAGTTTTAAGGTAGGATACAAAACCTACATGGGGACAGAATGTCTCCACTGTAGTGACTGTGCACTAGGAAAGCCAGACAAAGGATGGGAGAAGAATACCTTATCCTTTGTTCAACAAAAGGCAAATTAATGGCTTACCTTCCTTTCCCTATGAGCTTTTACAAAAAACCCCAACCAACCAAAAACAAACAAAAAAACCCTCTCATGTAAGCATTTTTTTAGAACTGTTTGTATGTTTATCCTGATACAAACCAGCAAGATCATGGCTAAGCTATCATAGCCAACCAACCCAAATCACAGCTCAGCTAGTCAGTCAGCTCAAAGGAGGAAATAAAGAAAATTTTCAAAGAATCAGTCATCTAATTAATTCAAGGTTGTAGTATTATGTAAACAGATAAGATATCAGAAAAGGAGGAAGCCCTAAACATGTTAACATTCACTCATGCAAATATTGACATCTAATCCAACAGAATTACTCCCCTGAGAAACGTTAAGCGTACACCTAAGTCTCTGTGGAATTGGGGCTTAGGTTTGTTGAATAAATAGCTTTCTGAGAATTATTCATTTTGTTATACATTGCACCACCTGTAGGAATACTGATACAGTAATTTGAATATTACAGAAATACTGATTTTATAAAATATTCAGCTGGTCTTCTAATGCAGGTGAGGGATAAGACATATTCATAAAATGAATTCAGGAAATATGACAAACTTAGTCACATTACAACAAACATTATTCATTCCCTTAGAGTAATCAGGTTTATTAAGAACAAAGGCCGGTTAATATTTTATATTTGCAAGCATCTTTTCCCACTAATGCCCTAAAGCATTTTGCAAGCTACACGCTGACAACATCTTAAGTGCAATCCCTCCTCCTGTGAACCCCAGTTGCAAAGCTCTCAGCTGAGTACCCAGCTGCCATGCCACACATCCACAGCAGCCCTGTCAACCCCTTCGCGAGGCACAAAATGAACCCATTAAATTTCATCTAAATACTACTGCTGACATCCACGCTAATTCAAAAATTACAGCCTGGTCAAAAAAAACCCAAACCCGTTCCCACTGAAGTGTATGGCAACCAGGAAGACTGAACGTGCTGGCATCTGTATTAGGGTACACGTTATTTCCTCAGCTAGGAAACCATGCTTCAAGCTGATGGCTTCGACACCGCTACATGAGAGAAGATTTGGAGAAGAGGTGGAGATGCACATTGGAGCTTTCCATTTGCTGGACTGCAAAGCCTGGAGTCTCAACGGGAGGGGCCGGTGAGTGGGAAGAGGTGGAGGAAAGCAACCTCACCGAGACACCATTTCTCACCGGAGAAACCCACTCGTGTGCCAGGGACCAAGACAACAACTTCCAGGCTCAAGCCTGACTCTGAACCCAGCTGGTGGCAGAACCCCGTGGTGTGGGCAGGGCTGGGAGCGCAAGGAGCAGCAACAGATGGGGTTGGAAAAGCCGCACTGCTGGAGGCCAGCGGAAGCTAAGAAAGGCCTCGCAGAGCTCATGGGGCTTGGGAATGGGCTGGGGGCCTGGGGAGATCTGCTCCAGGAAATTCCGAGTCGGTAAATAACTGCCCACGCATGTTTCAATGCATCGTGACTTCTGTGTGCAGCAGGTAGAATCTGACTGGAGGGGTTTTCATGGGAAGAGAGTACTAAGTGTTGCTAAGGCGAGGCTATGCTAAGTGGCTTTCAGATGAATCGAAATTCACTGCCAAGGAACTGCCCCCCGAGCCTATCAGCAAGCAGGAGTGGTAACCACTGCAGTCGGTATTTAAGGAGTCTGATGGGCGTAACGTGCTGAAATGTAATTGTTATGACTCAGAAAAAAATTAAGCAGCTAGCAAAGGAGGTGACAGCTGTTTCTTTGATTCCACTTACATCTAATTTGTAGTGTTTACCTAATATCTTAGGTGCATTTCCAAAGACAGCTAAGAATACCTTTGCATTTCAGTGACTGATAAGCAAAAGTAGGTTTAATTTTATGTAAGTGACTAACTCTACCATTTCTTGCTAAATGGCAGGGATACAGATAGGGCGGGGAAAAAAAGGAAAAAAAAGAAAAAAGAAAAATTGAAAATCTCTATTCTAGATTGCAGAACATGGTGCATAAACTCACACTTGACATACCTGTTTGCACGAAGACGTTGCAAAGGCTCTATAAAAGATTATAGAATCATAGAAGATGTAAAAGATGTTGTCATAGATCTAAATACAAGCATATCAATTAACCATGATGCTGAAGAAAGTACTTATCTGGAAAAACACTTAAGATATTTAACTAGTCAGCATGCAAGTGTGGTTAACCTTAGGTTCATCATATACACATCTTTGAGTGACATTCCTTGAGTGGCAATATGATACAACCCCTCTCCTTCAGGGTAGTTCCAGCTTAAGACATCTCATGGTTCTGGCCCAAGTTTTGTGCCATCTCTAATGTAACTTCTAACTCTGCTCATGTTTCTCTCATTTGTTTAGGACTAGTTTACTGCTTGCAAGGCAAAACCTGTGCAAAAATACATCACAGCTGCCATAGCACCTTTCACATTTAAGTGTCCTGGATCGCTTTACAACCATGAGAAGAGTCCCAGCATCACTATGAAATGGTTGCATTTAGATTTACAGCTGTAATCACCTGCCATCCAGGGTAGGAATGATCTTTTATAGCACAGAAGCATTGTGGTGAGTGGCCCACGGCTCTGTAAGGAGCCAGTGGCAGAGCTAGAGAGGGACCACAGACTCCTGCCTTTTGATCCTCAGCTTCCCTCCCTGGTGGAGGTAAATGCCACAATATACATGTGGATAGTTCTTAAGAACATTCCTCCAGAGCAATTAATATTTTACTGGCAATCTATGGATCATTCTTCCTGCTCTCCCCCTACTGTTCTCAGACATGGAACAAAATTAAAAAAAAACCTATCATGCCACTTTGCATTTCAATTAAGTACAATGGAACAGATTCCCAGGGGCTAGATTGGGATGTACAGGTGTAGTCCTTTATGTACAGAAGCAGGACAGATCCCAGTTTGCTATTGTGAAAAGTACAGTGCCTACTCTGCACCCTACACCACTGGGTACAGAGGCCAGACCTTAGTCTGGAAATGCAGTTTTGCCTTAGGAGGTACGGAAAGAAACGGGCAGCTTGTTACACTTTCTCCCAACCTTGCTTGCCCTCATGTGAAATCATAGTAAAGATCTGAAGCGACAGAATACTACGCCAGTTCTTGTGGTTTTGGCTAAGCAGCTTACTACTGGCTTTTATACCAACAGTAGTTTGATGTTTTCTGGCAGGTTGGTAGCCCAGGGGTATGACTTTTACTATTCTTTAATTACAATGCTGCTGTCAATGAGCTATGCCCATGGGGGAGAGGGGGAAAGCCTGAGGCCCATGAACAGCTCCCACCCTGTATGGAGTTGAAGCACACGAAGATGTACAAAGAAATATGGCCTCCCTTGATGAATGCAGATTAAAACATGTACTCTATTAAAATTCACATCCTGCAGTTCTCAGTTTTGTTAACGGTGAAGATAGGAGTAAGCGTAGGAAAACAAAGTAAACCAAAGTGAAAACTGGAGGGCAAATGGACTTACTTGGTTTTAAAAGAATTACTTACAGAACAGAAGGACAGAGTCACGATCTCTTGACCACAGTACCTGCCAGATGCATGACATACCGAAGAAATGGAAATCAGGTTGGTATTCATACTGAATATAGCACGGAAGGGACGAATCTAGAGAAGCAATCCAACCCTCTGCACTCCAGTAGCCACCAGTTCAGCCATTGCCTGTAACCTGTTCTCTACAATAGCACAGCAGGAACCAGGTACCTGTTTAGTCCTGTTGTAGCATCACCTAGGAAATACCCTTGGAAAGGGCATGATGAGGAGTAGGAGTTGTATATTTTCTCTGCAGAAAGGACTGAATTTTGAGGACTCTTTGAGGATCTCTACTCACTGCAGGGTCATAAAAACGCCAGTTCTTTATGCTGTTAAAAAAGCTTTCTACTTAAAGCAATGGAAGAAGTGGAATACACAATGTTCAGTGCCTCAGAGTTGGGTATGTTGGTCTGAGAAACCTAAACTTAAGGGAAACATCTGAAATTTTGGCACTCTGTGGTCATGAAACATATGTTCAAGGGATTATCCCAAGTGCCTCACCAAATGAAGGAATGCCTCTGTCTCTCTAATAAGGCCTCTCTTCTCAGTTCACCCCTGAAGCAGGGGTTATCTGTGAAACGCTCAACGGTAGTGACTTTGTGACTAAGGGAGAATAATGGTCTGAAAAAAAGAGAAAATAATGGAAGGAGAAAGAAATGCAATCCAAGTTCATTTTAACTCCAGTATATTATGATTGGTTAAAATTCCCAAGGTAACCTCTGTTTCCACATACATGTAATGGTTTTCAATTTCAGTAGGTCTGTGTAACTGGCTCTGTAACTAGTAAGGACTGTGAAACTTCAAATGAGGACCAGAAAGCCTGGCTCTATGTACCACATTGTAGCAGACCCTTAATACTTCAATTTCTGTGACCTTTCCAGCATGCGTATAGATGGGTATTATCCACCAGGGAGAACTGAATAATGCTCCTCCCCCAGCTCCTTTTTCTTTTTTTCCTTGCAAAATCATTTCTCAGCAAATCCAGATGGTGCAAAGGAGCCTGATGAGAAGAATGACCTGGTTCTGAGTGTGTGTGTTGGAGGACATATCCTGCACGTCTGTGAAACTGCAGATGAAGCAGATGTTTGCCATTATTGCCCACTATTGAAGTACCAGCATTTCTTCCTCACTAACCACATGCTGCAAGCGGCAATCATGCATCACCTTCTCCTCTTCTAATGGGTACTCAGGCGTGTAATAAGCTGAATTTCATCTTGCTGATGAATCTTATTTTAGTTGTTTGGCATGTCAGGGCATTTCTTTGTTAAAAAGTGAATGGAGACATCTGGCTTTGGCAGGGTGACTAAAATGAACTGCGTTTGGCCAATGTCTCTCCTGTTTCACCTTAATTTGCTGACACTAGATCCAGCAATGCTCGCAGACTTAGAACAGGAAAGCAGACTGCAGAAGTCACGCTTTACACCTGCCCTATTTTTCCTTAGACAACTTTATCTCCCATGGTGTAAAATGCCTCAGGTATTTCTTATGTCACTTGAATGGTGACAATGCTGTATCACCCACTAAGCAAAAGCACTAAACCTGTAAGCACATGGAAGATATTCCCATTACTTCTGCTGGCTCCACTGATGACAGCATTACTGTTAGCCAAACAAGCACTGAGTTCAGCTCTTTCTTGACCACTTCTCCCAACTCTGCACTTATGCAGAAAGGCATGAGACTGTTCTGACTCATTAGCATCTTACACAGTTTGCAGGACTGGTGTAAATTACTGCACAAGCTAAAGGACTGAGAATCAGACCTGTAATCTAGGGTCACTGGTGAGAGACTGCTGCTGCTTCATCGCCCTTGTAATAGCTTTCTTCCTTCATGATGAGTTATTGCACTCCTATTTTTGGCTGTGCTTCATTTGGAAAGTTGGCACAGAAATATTGTTTGGCAGACACAGACCTGCCCTGGCAATCTACTGTTTTGGGGGTTGTTTGCTTTTAACTAATTCATTATATTGCTGTACTGCAATGTATATCACTTGTTTTTCGCTCCAGCACAGTGTTTATTAGACAAGCACTCTCAGGAAACTTCCCCAAGACAAACACTTAGCCCTCAGACTCCTTGGAAAGGCTGGCAGCCCTTATTACCAAGCACTAGAAAATAAAAGCAGCTCAAGTGCATTAATGCGTACAATTATTAATATTTTGCTTATTAGTGAAAACTTGCATTAACATCAGTGCCTTCACCTGGATTCATCCCCGAAGTAACAGGAGCTCATTACAGAGAGATTTGTCAGATTAAGCCTGGGTTTTGCTGGCTTCTCTCTCTCTTACTTCTCTAATGTAATTGTTCTCTGTGACCCTAATATATGACAGTCATTTTAATGCTGGTAACTACCCTTCTGACTGGAGAAGGTAATGAATGCCAAAGACATATAAAGGTATCACCAGTCAGCCCTGATTCTGGAGTCATGAAGCAGTTCATATTCCTTAAAAGCCGATTCCAGCAATTTCCTTTTGGTGCACCATTGATCAGAGAGATTTGGTGGAGTTCCCTTGGCATTGCTCATTCCTGTAACGGCTTACTGCAGATACTATTTACTGATCTCAAAACAACCCTGAAGCTTCTGTCAGCTCAACTGCAGGTTGAGGGCAAATATTCTTCAGAAATAGCGGAGAAGCTTTAGAATTTCATCTCTGCTAGCTGCCATACTGAACGTGTTCACAAGCTTAGTCTAACTTCAAGCAATTTATTGCAGCAAGTGGATGGTGATTTATGAAGATATGGTAATACTATACTTAAGATAACATAGGCCAAAGTCCACCCCACCGTGGAGTATTCACACAGAGTTCCTGTACAGAAGAAGAAAGCAATGGAAAGTAGCATTTGACACCCTTTCCTCTACCCAGGTGCAGGCAGGGTCTGGTGGTGCAGGCTGAGCTCCATCCTCCTGCACTTTCAGAGGAAGCTGCTCTTGAGCACCCTGAAGAATCACCACTGGCTGCGAGCCAGAAGCTGGAGTTCTTGAGTCTACCAGATACCAAATTTCCAGGCTTCCCATATAATCATCAAATTAAAATCGTTCCCTAAAGCCAACTGGCTGCCTGTGCGAGACAGGTGCAGTGGGCTCACATCATCTCTGCTCCCCATTGCAGAACCGCCATGCCTCCCTGTGGGCACAGCCAAACGCAACAGCAGAGAAACTGCACAACAGGACATCACGGAGATCATCAATCTATCAGGAACAAATAATTCACTAAAGAACATTCTCGACTAGAAGTTATGAGCTTTAGGAAAAAAAAAAAAACCACAACATCCTTTTTCTTTGTGCAGTCCCCATTGCACTGTTGCCCTCTTTCTGCTGAGATTTCATGAGTTCTGATGCAGCTCACACCAATAAAGGTAGGAAGCTGACTTTTGGAAATAAAGAGCTGACACGTCACTCCAGCTTTTGATGCCTGCATTACATTCTAAACCCAGGCAGCGTGCTTAGTGTTAACTTTGTTGTCATTTTGCATATCAAATTCTCCTGCGAGTCACCCAGAGGAGTATGGATCAGCAGAGAAATGTGATGAACACAAATGCTGTTAATAATTTCCCCAAATCTTACACTTTGCTTCAGTTTTAAAAACACGCCTTGTAACACTAGCTAATAAAGTGCTGCACAAGAAAGCATAGCTTTAATCTTTGTATTGGATTCTGGATTTGTAGGAGTTTTGAGTAAATCTGTTTATATGGTTAAGAAAAGCCTACAGCTAACCATCTGGGTTTACGCTGCTGCCTTGCCATTTGTTGACATCAGCAGCCCTTGAAATGTTCCCAACAAAGCATAATGTTTTTATTTTTCACACCTGGGTAATTAAAACAGGTATGCATTGAACATTGGAACGCATTTTTAAAAGACATAATTTTCTCAACACATAGATGTAATTTGCTATCAAATTAAGTATTTCCACACCCCATTTCTCCAGCACTTTAGCATTTTAATTTGAAATACAGTTGATAGAAATTACTATTTTCAAGCAGCAGGCAGATTTGGATGCAATTCTGAAGTAAGCAAGCACTTGCCTTTTTCTTATGCACCTCAGTAGTTTATTGCCTTGGTGTGCAGCAGAGACAGTAAGAAAGGGAAAAAAAAGTAGTAAGAAGGGGAAAGGTACCTCCTAAAATGGAGAGAGGACAGCAGGAAGATATGATGTATTTTACAAAAGAGTTACCACTATAAGCCTTTCTTAGCAGAAGTTCGTATTGTATGAAACTTGATTTTCAGTGCAGCACTTTTGAAGTAAGCTTATTCAGAAGAAATAAGACATGATCCCTACAGCAAAATCATCATCTTTAAAAAATATCCTAACTCACAATTTTGCAAGGCTTGGATACCTTGGCTTCATTCACAGATCCCAGCTGAGACCCAAACAGATAATATACCAGTATCAAACAAGAAATAATGTTCTCACAGTATTCCAAGCTACATATGTAATCTAGTTTATCTTATTCAGATAAATTGTCCTGGAGACCAAAGTTAATAATTTAGGTGAAAACGGCTACCAAAACTGAGTTTTAAGAACTCATTTTCCTTTTGGGAGTGCAGAATACAGAAGCACTGTACATGGTGTTATAGTGAGTTTTCTCTAAGGATCAAATCACAAGCTGAAATTCAAAAATTGAGTTTCTTTGCTTTAGTGGGTTGTAGTCTAACTAGAACTGTAGTTCAACGTATTTTTTCAAAGTGCTAATTTCATTAGATTTATTTATAGTTGTAGTGGAATGGTAACAAGTTACTCTATAATTCACAGATCACTCTTGTCATAGTAACCATTAGCTGTCACATCAGTGCAGATGAAGTGAGCTTTGACCTGTGAATTACTGTCACAACAAACTCAACTCCTGCAGATACCAATGTCATTCCAGTGGATATAGTGTACGTTAATTTGAAGTAAGTACTTTAGTGAGGAACCTGAGAAATTAAAAAGAGTCTGTCTGCTCCCAATCTTTGGTCTTATTTGAGAGCTGTACTTCTAATAAATCCATTTGAATATGCAGCAGGTAATGAGTTGCCCAACAAGGAGAACTAGGGAATAATAGCAAAAGAAAGGACAATCCCTTGCTTGACAGGTGATTTACTGCCAAATATATATTCAGGCAAAGAACAACAAAGGAGTGCAAATGCGAACTACATTTTTGTCACTAGTAAAGAAACCCAGAAAACAAAAAAGGATAAAAGAAAATGTAAAGAATAATTGGAGATAATGACGGTAATTTGTTTCCCTATTCTGATATAATTGATCCACGCTGAGGATGTAATTATAGTACATTAAAGAGATTAAACATAAGGTCTGAGGCATATAGTGAAGACAAGCGTGAGCTGGGATACTGTAATTATGACATTTTTGGGAGTCATAATATTTTGATGTCGGCCTTTCAAAATTCAGGGACAATGCCTGTACAGCAAGCATCATTTCAGTTGTGAAATGTCTGCTATTTCTCTCCCTTTTCTTGTTTCTTCAGGCTGCAGTCTCTGACAGAGTGCCTGCTGCCAGCAAGAAGTAACTTAAATGATGTGACAGTCCATTTGGTTAGGGACAACAATTCTGCTGCTCAGGTTGTCTTCTTTCGATGGCTAATCACACTTCAGAAAAGGTGATTCATTTACTCAAGGGGCTTCTAAACCTTCAAGTCTTTGCTTGTTTGTTTCCAGACCTCTTTCTTCCCTCTAGGTGATCTTGTGCCTTACCCCTTATTGATGCAATACCTGTGGTGATGTATAGTTTTGAGCCGTTAATGTTCCACCTGTCACGTAGGGCAGTATGTGGCACACAGAGCTGGGCTATAGCAGCAGCCAGCAGACTTCAGCCTTCATTATCCTCTTTTGTTATCAGCCTTGGAGGAGCTCCTGAAACAGGGAAGGCCCCCATCCTGCCTAGTATGGCTCTGGATATTCATTGTTAATGCATTGCAGATGTATGCAATGACAACAGCTTTTAACTATTTAGAATATAACTTTCCATGCTGTCAGTCAAGCAGCTTCTTAGGAAGGGTAAAGAGGAATGACTCAACTATAGAAATTCAAATCCTAGGGAGGAAGGAAGACTCCAATGAATTCAGTACTAGCTATTTGCTATTAGTTCTATTACTCTGTGTTGGTGTATTTTTTCTATGTAAGGCATCCTTTATTTACTTTATTGAATAATGAATACAGAATGTCAATTACAGAACATACCTAAGTTTGGACATACTTCAGTTTGTTTGTTTGATATCTTTTCTGGGGTGGTATCTATACAATATCCTGATCAATTTGCAAGTTCCTTATCACTTATCTACAGACTAGTCCTTAAATATGACAAAATGGAAGTTATTACTTTTCTGATCAGCAAATTTAAAAAGAAAGGTGCAGACTGAAAACGATCTAACGCAACTGCACAGGAAACGAGAGAAAAATCTGGCAGGTCTCCTACAACCAGCACTGACAGACTTGGATCACGCCAAGCATTTCAGAAGAGATCAAAAGTATTAAAACACAAATAAACCACAAAAATACTTAAATGCATTCAACCTACAGCCAACGTTGACAAGTGCAAGGAAAAGGTGAAAGCTTTGGTCGATAATCCAAGTGTTGCAGGAGAACCTACCAAACAGACAAACCAGTTTTACATTTCTGGGGCTGCGGCTACCTCCTACCTGACCAGTGGATAACTTGGTCCATGACCTAATTTGTCTTACTAGGACTTTGAGCAGTTGCTTTGCTGATCACCTTAAAAGCAACATTTATTTCATTTCATCAGCTGGCATATGCACTGTGTCCTTTAAAGTTGTTAGTCTTGATTCCAATTTCTTCTGTTACTGCCTTTGGGGAAAGCGACAAGGAAGGAGCAGGGAAGGAAGTTTCAAGCTCCTTTGCAATTCCGTACTTTGAGCATTGCAGCTTCCCTGATTTCCCCAGGCTTCACTCACGCTCTGCTTCTTACGCTCCCTCGAGGCCTTGGGGAGTGGAGACTACCAACACCCTGTGTGCTTCAGTCTAGTCAAAGTCTGCTCAGAAAAGCCCTCCTACTGCAGAGAAGGACTGGAAATGGAGGAAAAACCATCTGATACATAAATATGCAGCTTCATGCTGAAGTTTATTCTCAGGAAGCTGTTACCATCCAAAAAAAAACAACCTTAAAGAAGATTTCAAGAGATGGAAGGGCATTGGTGCTAATGAGAATAGACAATTAAGTAACAAAAACATAGCTGAAAAAGAAGCTGAAAATTTGCTTGAGGACACAGAAGAATCAACTAAATTAAAACCAAGATCTACTGTTATATTTTCTACCAGAGTCAGTACAATAATAACCCTTTAGGATCAATTTTGCCTCCTAAAAGACAATTAGGCCACAGGTTGCAGTTGTTACTGCAACAGCTCTTTCAAGTATTTCCTTCATCCCTTGTCTCACTTAACCTAGAGATGTCTGAAACTTGCTCTTGATCTCCCCCAAAGTCTCTATTTTTTTATCTGAGAGTTCCCGAAAAACTACTGAAAAGTCAAAATGTTGTAAAAAACAATTTGTTGAAAGCAAAGGTTCAGTCCATTGCTCAAGAAAGGGAAAGTGTTGCACTTAAGGGAGGAGAAAACAGTACTGAAATAGATTAATGGAAGAAAGTAATGAAAGCAAGAAACAGTCCAGAACAAAAGGCCAAATGCTTCATATTAGACAGGAGGAGAGAGAAAACTGTAAGGTCATATACAACCTGGTCAGTTGTAAATTGTAAGCAGATGCATAAATGAAAGTACCAGTGAACTGCCAGAACTGTAAAAAACCTTATTTTTCATGAGCAATGCAATTAATGAAATCCATTTTCCAGTGTCTCTGTGTTCTGTCACCTCCCCTACCTGCATTGCCCCCAGGTCCCTGCCATGGCCACCGTGGCCGGCTGGGCAGTGTGGTGACCCCCAGAAGCTCCCGCAGGCTGGGTGCTCTGCTCTGCCGTGGGTGCAGGTGCCTTCTGACCCCAGGCAGTATCTGCTCCTCTCTCCATGTGCCAGTTTCTGCAGAAGCTCTTATCATGCCTTATACCTCTCTGTCAAATTGGTTTGGGTGTAAACAACTGTTACTTTAGTTACTAAATCCCTTTTCTCTTTCTTTTTAAAAATTGCATCTACATATATGTTTTAAACTTCACACGACATTTAGTCTTGTAAACTCTCCAGGACAGCGGCTGCCTTTTAATGCCTCAAACAATGGGTGACAACCTGAGCTCTGTAAACAGTGTCACCATTTTATGAACATTAAATCATACTAATAATGGAAGAACATGGAGATCATGCCCAGACAGTCTTCAGCTTTGTTTCTGGAAATGCAATTCTAAGCTCAAGAGCCAAAGGGAAAGAAGAAGAGAGGGGAATTTCCTCCACCTTTTCTCCTCACCTTGCTCCCGAAGCTGTGGGTACTACCGGTGAAGATGCTGATGAGAACTCCGTGAGCACAAATAACATTGTTTAAAACCTCAGCAATGACAAAAAGCAATTCGACATTGGGGGATGAGAATAATCAACATTTGGATTTTGCTGACTTTTATAATGCAGCTCTTATTGAACTTTTTCCCCCCCTTATTAACTAGAAGGAAGGAAGAAGAATGACTCGTCATTGTACTCCATTGATGAAGAGAGGCACAAACTAGCTTTTGTTGTCAATAAGAAAATACTGTACCATTCCTTTTGGAGAGATCTCTGGCCCTTTGACTTTTAATTTTTTAGGGAGAGATAAAACTCTCCATACACTATGTAAGTAGTGAAATGGCTTCTTTTGAAATTCTGGAGGCGATAAAGCTCCTTTGATATAAAGCATGCATTGCACCTCTTTTCACCTCTCTGCTAACAGAGCTTATTCTTGCTAACTAGCTAAAAGCTGTGTAAAGATCTATTAGAATTTCACCGATATCATTTACCCTTGCTGTCCAAGCAATCTTGGCAATATCTGTGTCTATCAATTATGTGAAGAACGATGCCACACAAGTTCAAGCAGAAATGCACAAGTATTTTACTGTGTATGGATGCAACCTCAGATACAGGAGACAAAAAGGGAATCGCATGCTGGCAGATGTCACTGTTACCTGGTTTCAAATGTGAGAACAAAAATTACAGCAAAACATATGAGCAATATTTCATCAGGAAACAAGCAGGTCCTTTGTCAGTGATCTTAAGGGGCGGCTTTTGGCAGAAAAACGTGGGGTGCTTATCTCTCTCCCATTTTTACAATTTCAACAATACTGCACAGTATCTTCCATAGCATGACACCTTAGTGAAGCAGAATGCTTTACACATCAAACTAACGGCCAGATGTGGGTGCCCAAAAAGGGTGCAGAGATTTAGAACAGGTACCAACTCCAAGTCTGTAGTGCTTAAACCTCTGCCTTGCCCTTACAACATTTAAGAGTTTTCTTACTAATAAACTAGGAAACAACAGTTCTGCTTGCATACATGCCAGCCCTGTCTCCATCTTGTGTGAACTGAGCAGTTTGGCCTAACCATCCTACGGACTCACAAATCAGGCTTTGCCATGTCTTATAATTAAAGTTACTGGCTCCTAGCAGCACTCTCCTTTCTATAGACACTGGTTTAAAGCAGTCTTAAAGTCAAAGATTTTTGATCAAATACATCTTGCAAAATTTCTGTATGTTTTTTCACAATAAGAGAAAGACAACATCAGAGAGACACACGGATGAAGTCTCCAACCCTTTAAAATGAACAGACCCCAAACCACCAAACTGTATCTCTGGTTATTGTACGATGCTTTCCTATCCTCTCTTCAGTCTCCTACACCAGCCAGCAAGCACAGATGCTCACTATCATTTCCTAATTAAAGCCCTGAGGCAGGAAAACAGTTACTGTGTACTATAAACCACCCTGAAAAGCATTTAAATAAGTGTTTAAACTTTAGCATGCATTCAAGAACCCTTCTTAACAGGGAAGCTTCCTTGAACTGGAGTGCTGAGCTACAGCCCCTTCCATGTCTCTTCAGCCCATTTAAAAGGAGCTAATAGGAGAAGATGGTTATTGCTGGTGGTGACAGAAGTGGATAACCCTCTTGTTAAAAGCACCCTGCACAGAGCAGAGTTGTTGATATGTCCCAGCTTGCAAAAATACACAATGATATTGTCTACTTTGCCAACATCGAGGACTGTCTCATCCCTAGAAAGAATTTCCTCCACCTGTTTTGTTTATCCAAAGCCCAAATTAGTACCTTTTTCTTCTATTCAAAAGCAATCCTGCAGAATGCACTGAGATCTGCTGCTGAACTGGCAGACACTTAAAATACTTCTTACAAAAAACTAAAACTTGGCTGATTGCTCTGTGTATCTGCACACAGGTCACTAATCTAAAAATATTTATTCTCAGGTCAGGTCCATATTACTCTCTGCTTTGTGATAAATGCAAGTTCATATTCAAAGACAATGTTCACATTCATCACATGAGCTAAGCTTGTCTGCAGTAATTAACAGTTATTCAGATGCTGCCCATTATTACTCCAAATAATAAAGAAAATATTTTTTTCTTTATCATTACCTAGCTAGGTCAGTGAACACAAGGGCAATGTATATCTTAAAATTCCCAGGAAAGCAGAGATTAGTTCCAACACTTAAAAAACCCTAAATCACTGTCAGCTGCTTTACAGATTCCCAGATGTAAAGAAAAAAAGGAAAAGTCATAATATATGAACACACACAAATAAAGTAATTGCTCCCCCCCCGCACTTTAGAGAGATCACAGAGAATAATTATAACTATTTTTTAAACTCTGTCAAAAGAACCCAGTTTTGCTTCCAACAATCAACTCCGTGCTGCTGCTTTAACATTAATCTAAAGGATTATTTGGATGAGTGAAAATTGTCTAGGAGTGTCAGGGTAGCTGTGCTCTGAATAGGAAGTTGACTTCTGAGTAGAAGAGGTTATAGTCGAGATTCACTGTGACTTTGATGAGTCTGGTTTGATTTTCATCTAGGTTAAAGGCAATCACATCTTCAGGAAGAAAGAGGAAACGATCCCAGAAGATTAGCACATCCATATTCTCACCCAAGTGTTCCCAAAATGGGTATAGGCACCTAAGCTGTACTCAGGGCTCTGACTTTCCACAGACATCTCTGGGATGTTAGGTGAGAATTAAAATTTCAGAGCCTAAAGATCTTTGTGCCAGCTGCCAGTACTGCCAGGGTGGGAGATACTGCTTGTTGTTCTACTATGGGTTGTTGGGGTTTTTTCCCCCAAATGGGGAAAAAGGGGAAAAAATCCAAAAACAGCCACAAGCTTGTGCAGAAGGGAAGAGCAAGAAGTTTGATTACGTTTCCTTCTGTATTAAGCAATTCCTCCATCCCTCAGAATGATAGGCAGCTCTGTAGTTTCTTCAGGAGGCAGAGAATTTTTGTGTTGCTTTTTGGTCAGGACACGGCGTAGGACTAAAATCCAGCTTCCAGTTCTCTATTCACTTCTGTCATGACACTACAGCCCTTCTTTCCCAAGACACAGCTGCTACATCCTGTTCCACTTAAATTCTTGTATTCAATAGAAGCAAAAGTCATTCAGGATAAATTCCATTGTTTATGCTTTTACCTTCAGTATGGGATTTTCCAGGAATTGGATGTGAAACATTCTATCCTAGAACAGCAAAAGACTGTCCTTATGTTACCTAAAATCAGGCAACATAGTATTACAAGCACCTTGTAGGAATGTGGAAAATAAACTGCCTCAATATAGTTTGATCTATTTTTCTAATAACTTTTCTAATGAATATTTTATTTTCTGTAGTGCTGGACTTAATTTGCTTGGAAGACAATTGTCATTACATTAAGGAACAAACAGTTCACTAGAGCTGAGGAGTACAATAATTGATTTTTCAACTTGGTGGATGAATTAAGAAATCTTTATTTTTATGTTTTCAGCCACATCAAAAAAAGCTGGTGTGGATTCTTAAATCCTTCACTTGGAAAGACCGATTTTGATGTTTTCTAATTCTCCAAATACTTTTTCTTCAGTAAATTTGGATCAATACCTACTTGTAGTCAATATTGCTTTTCCAATTCAGGTTAAGGTGTCTGTCACTCTCCCTGCTCTGGACAGCTGGGAAGGCCTGGCTGGGCAAGTACCTCTCCCAGAGAGCAAAGCTATGACCAGTGTCTTCAAAAACATCATGTCTATCAGTTATATTATCTGCCTGGACATCCTACATGACCAATGAATAAGGCATGTTTTCATTTATATGGGATAAGGCATGGTTCAGAGCTCTATGCTTGATGCCTGTATGTGTAAATCTTTTAGATTGAGGATTTTAACACCACTCACTTATTTTGATCTCATGATTGAATGACCTCCTGATCAAAAAAAATGTGAGTTCTAATCTTTCTGAGCCTCTAGTTCCCCATATATGGAAGCAGAATAAACCATGCAGCTTTGCAAAGGTCTTTGATGCTTTCAGATGAAGAGCAAAGAGCATTAATATGACTCCATTGCCAACATAAAATTACTGCTATACTCTCTCTAACCCTTAAGCTGTGTTAAAGAAGGCAATGACACTTAATTCATTTGATGTAACTATGTAAGACTGATCATATATACACAATTAAAAACATAGTTTTTAGCAATTATACAGTAGCATCTCATCTATACTCTACTAATTAGAAAGGGGAAGAAAAAAGATAGTGGCTGAAAATTAATTATGACAACATTTCTATACTGTTTAGAACCTAGTGATAAGAATTAAATATTTATATCATTATGGTTTCCATTATGCATCCTAATGTGATTGCCTGAGAGAAAATACTGCAAGGTGCTCCAACACTCAGGCAAATTTAGAATTTGGATTCTCCCGTGAGCTGATAATGCCAACAAGGTTGTATCTACATTTGATATCTTCAGACAAGAATCTTCTTTCCACATGCAAGCTTGCAACACATTTCAAGCTGCTGATGTGTCACAATGATCTCAGAAAATAAGACTTTCTATTCAATTACAGAGTGGTTTGAAAATGTGACGGTACTGAAATTGCTCCGAATCTCAGTTAGGGATCATGGGCCAAAGCCAGGACCTGTTACAGAGTCCTTCCTCAGAGCTGAATGGTTGTTACAGTATTTCAGGATTAAAGGCTTATTATGTCTAAATTATTACAGTTTTTTGAGAGTTTTCCACCCACCTTCTGCTCACATTTGTTTTATACTCCTCTTCTAGCTTTTATTTCCCTGGATCCTTTTTTTTTCATTTCATCTCTTGCAGTCTTCCCTCAGTCTTCCCTCAGCAGCTAAAACCACAACTTTAAAATTGCATCAAAACAAGGCTGTTCACCTTTCCATGTGCACATTCATCTCCAAATGCCGAGTGTTTATGTAAAACAGGTTCAGCACTCCAGCTCCTGGCAACTTGCCAGTGCAGCTCAAGACCGGCAAAAGTTATGATTGTTATTCAATGCAAGAAGGCTTTGCTCTTTGCAGGTAATTGTTAAAAGGTGAGGCCCTGACCCCACTCATTACACACTGGGTTATTGTCTAGCGTTCACCCTGAGGGGTTCTTTACTTGCAACTTTTATAACAACTATAAAACGAACCTGCCTTTTCATCGAGTAGGCTGTTCCCCTGCCATTTTTTCCTACAGAATCCAATGTCTCTCTCTAACTTGCCTCGATTTTTAATGCTCATCCTTTTATACTCCTGAGTTGAAGTTAATGAGACATATCCAGTTGTCCCAGCATGCTTGGTTGTATCAGATCCTTTCTGGACTACAGAGAAAGTCCTAGATTCTACAAGTCATCATACTACACGTTATTTTGTAATGAACTCAGAAGCACAAATAGCAAATATACATGGATATAAAGTCTCTCTCATTAAACAAATTTCATGTAAACACTGAGCAAGTCAGCCTGCCAAAAAGGCACTTTAACATAAAAATTGAAAAGGAAGGATGATTTAAGAAATTATTTTAGGCTTCAAGAAAACACACATACATATGGTTAGTGTTAAATACTTGTATACATGACATAGCAAATAGAGATGTCTCATGGGTTTTGAATCAGATATTTAGAGAGAAAGAGAAGAAAAAAAAATATCAGGCTGTGTCCCTTCTTTAGCATAGTCTAGAAACAGATTTTCCTAAGACATGCTTATCTGAGAGATGCTTTGATTCAAAAAAGAAGTAAAATCTCTGAGACCAGTATCAATTTTTAAAGCCATGTTTTAGCACTTCTCCCTGCTCACTGCATTAAACCCCTTTAACCATAGCAAGCCCAGCCCTTTGAAGGCAGGGCCCCTTCCTGGGACACGAACCCAGAGACTTTGAAGCTGGATACCACCTCCAGCAAAAACAAGTCCTTTAAAAGGGAAGGCAATTGATGGAAAGTCCTTCAACAAGGAACTCTTCAGGTATGTGAAGTGTTTAAGAGCAAGGTTTTTCCCCAGTGATATCAGGTCCTTGATAAGAGACAGTAATTTAAAGAGGAGTACTCGTTAATTTGGAGAATCCTTAGATATTCGGGGAAAAAAATGGGAATGTTTCTGAAAATATGAGCAGATAGAAAATGAAGCAGAGAAAGTACAGTGACTTAACCCTGTGGAAACATCAGCTGTTCTTAAAAGCAGCAGGATGTTATTGATACTATGCAATCAATACTTTTATTTTGCATGGCTCCAGGAAAAGTGCCTCCTTCCTCCTGGGGGACAACCTGCACCATCAGACAACCTTCCCACCCACATACACCATCCCTGGCTATTGGACAAGGTGCTTTTAGGTCCCAAGTGGAAATGGCCAATTATAGGATACAGTGAAATCCAAGTACGTCCTCCCTCGGCTCCCCAAAGGTAACGTTACAAATGCTAAGTGTATGGAGGAGTCCTAGCTACAAGGTTAGAAATATAAAGAAAATAAGATATAACTCTCCATTAACAACATCATGAAGGTCTCAATCAACAGACCACTGAAAGCAATGGTCGTAGTTCAGTATCAAACTAAAAATGATGGTTTTGACTGTGTGTGTGGATATGCACAAGCACACATGTATGCATGGAAAATCCTTTCTGTTTAATTGTCAGTACACAAAAGTCAGTAGGTGCTTACCAAAAGCAGCAGGGAGACAGTATCTCTACATGAGTATTACAGAGTAAGTCACCTGCCTGTTCATATCCAAAAGTCTCTTTACCACTGTTTAACTTCTTCAGACAGCTGCAGTCGTACATGAAATGAGGTAGGGGTTGCTCTAGGTTGACAGGCACCTTATTAGTGTATGTCATTACAATATTAGCAGTCATTTTCTTAATGATATCAAATGGGATTTTTCTGGCCAAAAGGTCAGGAGGAAAAGGATTGCCTCTTCCCACTATCTTTAAATTGCAATGACATCTGTTTACTCACTCACTACAAACAATTGGTCCAACAAAAATACAGAATGGGGAACACGCTAACTCAATAGCTGAGACTGGTGTAAAATGGAACATCAAAGTGATGAAAGTGAAATGGTTATTTTGACCATATTTAATCAATCCTGATTGATACAATATCAATGAAGAGTTCAAGAGGAGGCACGCACTCAGTTTGGTTAGTGGGATTTTTTGTTCACATAAAATTATGGAAAATAGCCTATCTTCACTCCTTCTTTGAAGGTCACTGAGACAAGAGCTGTTGTAGGAGGGATGAACGCTGCACAATTTCATGTCACTGATTTTCTTTTCAGTGTGAAATGAATAAAGCCAGGTCTGTCCTGCTGCTGTGGAAGGGCAATGCCCTGCTGGGAGCATCATACCAAGGCAACTGCCAACAGCCAGATCTACCCAGAATCAGGATTTTATTCCATTCTGTCCTTTTACTAAATGGGACAGTGTGGAAGGTGGTGACGCTGCCCAAAGTGCCCTTCATCCCCACCTCCTGTACCCTCAATACTTGCTAAGCCACCCTCTTGTATTTCTAGTCCAAGCAAGTTCTGGTATTACATTATGGAAACAGGAGTGAAATCTCTCTTGGCGTTAATTGTGCTTTTTCTATTCTTTTTTTTATTTTATTGAAAGACTGATGTTATGGATGGCAAAGAATTTATAATTAAGCAGATGCCCATCAACTTTTTTTATTTTAAGCAGAACTTGTTTGAAAAGCAATGAATATTTTCCCTACTATCCCCCTTCAACAGATGTTCTGCCGAGTCTACGTTCACTTTACTCATTGTCTTACCTTTGACCTTTCTTTTGAAGGTATTCATAGAAGAGAATGTCAGTATTTATCTACCTGCTGTGCTTCCATCTGTCTATGCAGTGCATGAATAACCACAAATTATATTTCCTTTGTGAAAATTTGAATGACAGAAGCATTTCTAAGGCTTCATACACATGGAACGATCAGATGTCATCTCCTCGTCTTGGAGGAATTATTCATCCTGTATCTGGACATGCAAATGAGGAACAGCTGCCAAATCCGGATTTGGGTTTCCAGTGTCTCCACTGAGATTTTTTTACCAGAAGTCTTTCTTGGATGCTTTTCCACCACCCTTGTTTTACTTATTTTTCTTGACAGGGAAAATGAAGTAGGAAGGTTCATACCCAAGACTGCCACGAGGAATGTAGAGCAACATGAAGTTGTTTTAAAGAGGTCTTCTTTGGGAAGTGTTATCAGAATAATGACCTGCAAACCTGTTAAAACCTATACAGTTTAACAGGTCCTTCTCTGATGATTCCAGTGGGGCCATATGGGCACTAAATCTGGTCTCAGGATTTATGTGCCCTAAGATGTACAGAAGTTTCCTATGTGAGAAGCCAAAATATACTTCTTTTGGACAACTTAGAATAACAAGAAAAATAAAGAGGCAGTGTTCCCTGAAGAAACTTTGCCCTTTGCTTTATTTGAAATGGTGTCAACTCCTTTTTGCCACGTTGGTGGAAGAGGTCAGAGAAACCTGTCCTTACCAAGCCAAATAAAAATACCAAACCAAAACATTTACAACATTTGCACCGATTCTCACTTCTACATTTAAAATAGAGAATAAAAACCTCATTTTGGCTGCAGCAAAGAAACATGAATATATTACATAGGAACAATGCCAAAGTATAGTATATTAAGACTTTTTAAAATAGATGAACCTGAAAAAAATCGGATCTCATGTTTTTTTGAAAGATTGATTCCAAATCTCACATTTGGATGCTAGGAAGAAAGGAAGGAAATGTAATTCCTTTTTTTTCCACCCACAAGTTAAAAGAGTGTGCACTTTCAAAACTTTTAAAGCGTACAAGAGGAAATGACAAAATAAAGTCTTAGATGAGTGGCTTTTCTATGTGTATCGATACCCAGTATACACTGACATTATACAGTAACTTACTCTTCTAATATTAAAAACTAAGTTTTTTATTTTTTTAACTATCTAGCTATTAAATTGAAAAACAAGTGTACATAAAACACATATAATCTTGTCAAGAAATACACAGTCCAGATCCAAGGTCAGCAATAATGTCTAAAATACCCAAACCTTCCTGTGCACATACCTGTCAAAATAAAGAATATTTTCTGCCTCCTTGAGTTTTTTTTAGCCCATTAACAATACAGAACTTGATTTATTTTGATTTCTTTTACAAATAGTTAATTATAATTGCATCTATTGGCAAACAGGATTTCCTCCTTCTTTTCTGACTCAGAGATGTCAGGTGGAAGCCAGGTACTACAAATCAAGATGCATTCAGAGAGAATTAAAAGTCAATCAATCACAGGAATAATAGTCCATCTGCCCACTTGTGCTCAATATCACTGTAATTCTGCAAATGCACCTGAAAATACTAGGGTGAACACAGTAAGTAGCAACTTCTTACTGTACTCAACATTTCATTTTCAGAAGGGTTCTTGCTAAAAATAGAAAGTGAGCTCGTCATCTAAGTTCATAATCCGTTTTCTTCAAAGCAGTTGTGCACAGTCCTCTAAGGCTGTCAGAAGAATCACCTATGGAGTGACACTTTAATATCTTAGATGGAATTCTGGTGAATTGGGTAGAACTGATCAAATGTTGATTTCTCCTTCAAGTACGCAATTCTTCTTAAAATTTAGGCTAATTTAGTGCTCATGAAAAGTGTCCAAGCTAACAGCTGTGCCACATAACAGAATTGTGCAGAGTCATGATAAGAACTGTTCCAGCAGAATATACAACAGTGAAGTACAAAACAAACTGGATAATCTCATTCTGATGTATTTGCTAAAATAGAGAAGCAATTTAATCTACCACTTAGTTGGTCCATGTTACTGGAGAACATGTTCCAGTTCAAGCTCCCGCCTCTGAGAGGCACTTGATATTAGTTTTACAGGAGACAACACTCTCGCCTCTGAAACAAAGTGTGCCCTGCAACACCTGCTTGGGGAAGAAGGGCTCCTACAAAAGGAACAGTTGAGTGAAAAGGAAAAGCCATTATCACGTTATCTTTAATGCTCCACAGCACATTTAATGTAAGTATGGCCATCAATTCCTCAGCCTGGCCAAATTCCAAGATTGGCAATTAAATCTTCCTGAATGTCTACATTACAGTCTAAAGCATACTCCTGGACACAGTGGGACTTTGCAAAATTTTACATATCTATTTCTCTCCACTGACTATAAAAAAGAGTCTGGTCTAGTCTGGCTTTCTAAAATGCAGACATCTGACTTTTATGTGCAAATGTTAGGATAAATGAATCTCATCCCAAACTCCTGGGAACAGAAAGGAGGAGAATCATGCCCAACATAATGAAAAGTTTTACCCATAGTTGAGCCTGAAGACTGAAAGAGGAAAATCAGATAGGGGAAACTAGGGAAAGAGAAGAAAAGAGCCAAAATTATAAGAAAAGGAACAACTTTGGAACATCATTGTAATTACCTTGTATCAACATGAGAAAATCTGGTGCTAATTCAGTATCTATTTAGAAAAATAGGGAAACATGTACAGTGAACTAGGTAATCAATGTTTTGACCAACTAGAACACAAATCAATCTGCTTTTCATCCAATAGTTGCCTAGTTTCCATCCAATAGTTGCTTAGTTTTCCATGGGAAAGAGGGCAATCAATACTATTAAAAAGGCTTGCAAAGTGAGGGGCAGGTTAGCCAGTACTTCTGCACTTCATATCACTATGAGAATTATAGATACTATGCTGAAATTGTTCCCTTAATCCATTAACAATACAGGTTTTTGAAGAAGCCCATTTGTTAGGCTCAGGCATCACAGGACCAAAATATTCATGATTCAATTATCTGTGAAGAACTGCAGAAGGTCAGAGTGGCTCTGAAGGATGCCACATTAAGGCAGGCAAGTGAGAATCAGCACCTTCCCCATCGTTCTCCATACTTTGACATTTTTGCATCTATCACAGGACTGAAGTGTCCTGCTTAACTGAGTAGTATCTGGCCACACTGTAAAAAATGCAGGTGTTTCTCCTACCATCCTTCAGGATAGGGGTGTCCCCTCAATTTCAGTCTAATTTTCCATTCACTTTACTTTTCTTAACAAAAATAAGAATCTAACTCCTTTAAGTCTTGGTGCTTCCAGGTTTCACAATGCCTGAAATCTGTCTCTAGAATTGCAAGACCAGGAATCATTCCCATTAGAAAACAGCAAATAAAATGCACTCCATAAAGTTCACAATTCAGTGATGCATTATCTGTATCAAACCAAGAAACATGTCTTTCACACCCTGACAGTATTAAAGACTTGAAGGATTTTTAAAGGCTGAAGTCTAAGATTGCCTGTAAGAGCATTCTGACTGAGACTTGCAGGGAGGGTATCAAAGAGAATACATTAAATTTCTCTGCAGATTAAATCATTATAAAGGAAACTACATGAAAGACAGTATTTCTAATAAGGAAAGAGCTGAAAACTATGTCAGAAATTAGTAATGATTTCTGAAAATCAGACTTTCATTTCACTTGCTATCAAATAATTGGTGTTAAGTTCTCCTAACTGGACTGAACTCTGGAAACTAAGCAATAATGGTGGTCCAAGCCCTCAATGGAAGTGCATTAACAATGGTAATTTTGGCCAGGGATGAAGCAAATGAGCTGCATGACTTCTCTTAGTTTGGGGCCTGCTTCTGCTTTTGAAGTTAGTAGTTCTGTTGACTTCAAGGAAAATGAAACTGAACTGCCTTTCTGGCAATCACATGAATTCAGTTCAAAAAGAAATCAAAGCCTCTGCCCAAAAGCTAGTCTGAATTTCTGGAGTAAAACTAATTAAAAGAAAATCCTGATATATGCAGCATGTGTTCTTTGCATATCCTGGTTTCAAGCAGGTCCAGGAAACAACACCATTCAATGATAAGGTATTTATAGCCTTTTTATCCTTAGTTAGCTATGAGATCCCCTGCCAAGGCATTGGGGTTCTTGGCTTGTTCACAGCCTCAGGCTAATCTCACTCTCTCTGTGCCCATTCCCCGATTCAGAAAAGGAGCAAAGGGGCTCTTTCCTATTTAGATTGTATGAGACCAGACGAAGGCACTATTGTTCACTGCATTATGTAGCATAGCAAGATACTAACATTTGTTAAGGGTCTTCTAGGCCCCTTTGGCACAAAAATAAAAACTTCCAGGCAGAGAAGAGTTATTAGAAGTAATGTTTGTGCAAGTCCGGCTTGATGAAACAGAACAAAAGGCTTCCTGAGGTTTCCTCAAATGAAAGGAGGACAGAATTGGTCAGAGGCTTGCAGCCACCCAGCAGCCAGAGAGAAAACACGCACGGTTCTTCCAAGCTCATTTCTGCTGTGGTGACTCAGTCACACATTAACTCCCATCAGCTTTGCTCCTCGTCCTCTAACTCCTGCCTACATATGCCCTGGCACATCCTGCAACCGACCTGACACCTGTGGTACTTCTCGAGTTTACTGATAGTAAAAGGATAAACCTACTGCCAACAAACAGACAAACCTGACAACATACCCCAGCAAAGAAGAGCTGCTGTCTGAGCGCTTTCCAGATGCACTAAACCTGAAGCCAGCCACAGCAATCTGAGCTGGAGAGGTGGATGTATACTCGGTTCCTGATTCACACGTGAATGTTGCTTCTGAATGTCTCCAGAGTCTATGCAGCTACAGGCAAAGCAGAAGCTATTTCTGTTGCACAGAAACTGTATTTCATCATTTCATCATGCAGCATCCATTAGGCTTTCAAAATGACACATCTCAAAGCAAAAAATGGGTCAGACCTGGTACTACCTCTCACGAAGATTATGAAATCCCTACAATTTTATTACACTTAGAACTTTGACAGGGTGGTAATTTTGGATGAACTGGATTCATTCTGAGAGAGCAGTCAGCTGGGATTATTTTGGATAAAAGACTCAAGTCCTCAGTGTAATTAAGGAAGCGACAAGCAGAAGAGGGTGGCATTCTGAAGGTTTATGAAATGCTGTCTGTCTGTCTTCACCCTGAAATACACTTTCTGTATCAGCTGACATTCCTGTTGATGCCTAATGCTAAATGATAGTAATCAAAGAAGCTGAGAAGTAACAACATAGGATAGGGCTTGAATTCCCCATTTTGAATAGGACTGCAGAGGTCCCAAGAAGTGTCCAGTGTGGCCCCAAATTAATACCTTTATACCTTTTGCAGTGCTCACATTCACTTTTTGCCAGTTTCTCCCTCCCCAGCATCAAAAAGCAGAGAGCTACTGGTGCCCAGGACATCAGTCCTTATGTGGCTATCTCACCTGTATGACCACACCTGCCCAGCGGAGAGAGGACTTGAGTATGATTGCCAGCTTCTTACATGGAAGATGCCATCAAACATTATCCCTTCACTTCTCTACCTTTGAAGACATTTTTCTACCCCTGAAATCCTCACTCCCTTGAGAAGACCGCCTTTGCTGGCACAGCTTGGGCAGCACCACGCTGCATCAAGCACCCCAGATGGCTCAGCGCGTGCAGCACACAGCAGAGGTGTGTCAAGACTGTAGAGACAGTCTTCTTCAAAGCCAAGTTTGAAGCCAAAATTTTGCTAAATCCTATATTCTGAATGGTGCCAACAATGAAAAGCCATCCGTGAAGAAACAGGAATAACAGACGTGATTGTAAATACAAACCGGAATTGTTGTTAATGTGTGTTCCTCGAGGAGAAAAACAGGGCAAGGGTAAACACAACAAAGCAGAAAAAGTATCCCAGGGAAATTATTCTATCACCTTCAATCTTCACATCAAATTTAAATCAGGCTGATAAAGAGAGTTAATTTTGGAGTACCTCAGCCCTGTTGCACCACTTGTCTTCATCAGGCTCTACAGGCTGTGGCTTAACTTTCAGGTGAGACCTGCCTTGTGGGAGTTTTCATTAGACACTGCAGCGCTACAAACTCTAGAGGTGTCTTACAAAGCTCAGATCAGCAGTCTGTGCAAGTACATACAATGGGACAAAATTTCACCGGCACTTAACATGAATACAACTTCAGTTAAAATCATGTAAAGCTTCAATGAAAAGACACGGAGAAAATTATTTCTTGGGCTCAGTACCAACAGATTACCTTGCAACCTTCATCACCTTTTTCCCATTGCTTCTCCTTTAGAACTGGATGGCCAATCTCTCCACCGTATTTTCTAAAAGAAGGTGTTAGGTGTGAGCCATGGGATAAAAAAGGAAAGGTGATAATAAAAGAGCTTAATTTTTATAGGCTCCAGAGGAGATTCATGTTCCATCAATTCTGAGTTTAAACAACATGAAAATGGGCCCAACCCAGGAGTAAATCCCCTCAGAGCGCAGCCTTTTGAGTCAATTTTTCATCTTAGCCTTTCTAGCTGGAGACATCACACATAAATAAACATGTGCAAGTTATTGCCAGCATGCTCTGCTTTATTAATTTTGTGTAGAGCAAGCTGGCTTTCGGGGAGGTTAATTTCCTGAACTGAGAAGAAAATGGCACTTCACCAATTTGAAAATAAATAATTGTGTGGATACCTCAGTTCATTATTTTTAACTCTGCAGAGTCTTTGTAGACTCCAGAGACACGCTGACAGCTTAGAGAGACAGAGCTATTTCCACTAACCAGTTTCCCTGCGTGGTGTGTATTATACTGTGTTACACAGAAATTAATGGCTGTTTAAAAACAGCAGCACCTTGTCCTTTTAAACGGAGCCCAGTTAATCTTGGGAACGTCAATTCCAAAGATGTCGCTACTGTTGGAATAAAAACCACTTAATACCGTATTGCTTTAGAGAAAATATTCTTAAAACTTTAGCAACATACTTATAACCTGTTGAGCTCCTGTACCTCAGTGGATATCACATCTCTGCTGCCTCTGTTGCTCTTTAACATTAAAAATTCTTAGGTATGAGCAGCAGTGACTTGAGTGCTGGGGTTTTTCTGGTGAATTACCTGTGAACCTGGAACCAGAACACACACGCCGAAAGTGCTGGTTTTGTTTGAAATAATGAGAAAATTACATTAGTCCATATGGCATTGGAAATCCTGGTTCAAACTTGTCTGTTGATTTAAAGGCATATGGATGCCACAGCGTTTTGACAGTATCGCTTGACTGTGGCTATTTCAGAATAAAGGCAAAACCAGATGGCAGCATTTCTGAGGTTTTGAAACATATGCTGTGAAACATAATTTTAAAATATATATATTAATAGTGGGGTTAATTTTACTGGAACTCCTAATGAAATTATATTGGTACATTTTTTAGGAAACAAGTGGTATGAAAGCTTGGAGTTGCACAAATCTACAGCTCCAGAATTGTTTTCCCAGACTAAAAGTTTGACAGGAATTCTAAACAGTACTCCTAACAATCTGCATTTTTGTCTGTCTCAGAAGAGACAAGATTAGAGAAATAATGTAAATTTGAAACCACTTAAAATTCATGTGTCATTTTGAGTTTGCAATAATCTTTTCATCATCTTAACTAATGTCAGGTGATAGGCAAAAGTACATTAATTTATCTTTCTTATCAAAATGTTTAACATAGATAATGCATGAAAGAGAAAATATTATCTGGCTGACATGATGCAAAAATGTCATTCTGTTCTTCTCTGTACAGATGGTTTTTCACTTCCCACGGTGTTTCGCTGTGGAAAATCTGTTGTGTTCTCTGTATTTAATTTGCCTTTTCAATGCAGTTTTCTCAATTAAATCTCATGCAGATGATGCAGTCATTTATATTCAGAGGATCAGACTTTCTGCTCTTATTGGATAAACTTTAATCTAATCCACAGGGTTCAGATTTAGCTGCATGATATTAATTAATTTTAAATTTAGATAAATGTTTCTTTGGTGGGCATCAAAAGGTAAATGTGGTCCCCAGATCTGAAGCCTACAGGGAAAGCATGTATTGAATGACTTGCTTGGATTTTACTGAACTAAGGGGAATCCAGGTGAGAGAAGATGGGAGAAGCGGCTCAAATAATTAACTGGTCTGTATAACAGGTACTGCTGCAGTGTTAGCTCCGCTTTTGCAGCTGGCCATGTCTCAGCACTGCTCTCTGACCACTCATTAAGAAAAAGCCAAGCAGAGTGATGTTTTCATGACAAGGACATTTTCGTCTGACTTGTGGCGAGGGCATAGCAAGGGAATTTTTACCTGCTGACACAGTACAATTGTTGGGTGTGAAAATCATGTAAAAGACAAGTAAATCTGTGGAAAAAAAAAAAAATCTTCATTTTCCCACTTGCAACTTTCACCTGAATAATACAATAACTCCTTCTCTCCTTCCAGGATCCCTCTTCATTCAGGGAAGCAGAGGGAGTAACCAGTAGGCACAACTCAAGTTGCATACAGAAATTTAAATCTGGTGCATTTTTGTGTAACTTTGCAACCTAAGCAATTGTTTTAAACTTCTTTTTATTTAAAACAAAAATCTTTCACGCAACTGCTGTCAGTAGCTAAACAGAAGCATGAAAGCTGACAATATATTCTGTACAAAAGCAGTGAGCCAATTTAAACTTGGTATTCCCTTGATTAATCTTTGGATACTGGTGAATTCAGCCCTACATCCTTCATAGGACTGTAGCAAAGGTCTTTATTAAATTCACTATCTGGTCCCTAGGACCAAGTGCTTTTCTTTCCTCTCTCTATAAACCTAGAGAAAACCTAACAGCTCCCGTGGAATCTCTGATTTCCATAGCCACAATGAGGACAAGCAGGGTTTGTTTCATGCTCATTAGGATCGTGTATGGGGATGACACAGCAGGTTAAATATTATACTCTTGACTTTAAAGTTGTAACTAATCCCCTTCCGTGTCATACGAAACAAAAAATTCAATATGAGAATGGGAAAGGGGAAGGTCTCTCTCCATTCATTTCCAGAACAGTTGCAAAATGCTGAGCTCCCCCTTTGCCCCTCAAGTACAATGCATTCAAAGAAGTTCATCCTAAAAGACATCTTGTAATTTGTTTTATCTATTTACAGAAGGATTTGTTTTTCTCTCTGACTTTGAGTTATTCATAAGGTATTCATTTACGTGGCTATCTGCATATAACATTACCACTGGAGAGTAGCACAGTGGATAGCGAATATGGATTTCTCAGTCTTATCATTGTAGGTCTTTTATATCAGGTGCTCATTTAGACAGAATTCATTGTATATTATTCTCTTGTGACAACATTAACCGGCCTCCAACTTTCCAGTGCTTGTTATCATTTTCAGAGTGTAAAAACCTCAAGGACTTAAAAGGACAGACAGGCAAGTTTGCAGAACATTTCATTAATTTGTGGGAAATTCTACTTACTGTAAGTGTCATGTCTTTGCTGTGAAGACTGAGAACATCTGCCAAATATAATACCACTTTCTTCTCTCACAGTCTGGCTCCTCTTCTGTTTGACATTGAGGGACTAACCATTAACTCACACTGCCTCAGCCTGAAGAAGCAACTATGTACATATATCTAAACCTTAAATTTCAATTTGTATTGGAATGTCAGTCATCAGATAAATCCAGACACAGACGAAAGTGAATAATAAATAGCTGTGTGGGCCAAGAGAGAATAGAAAGTGCCAGCAATAACTCCTTTCTAATCTATCCCTGGTCCTATAACGCTGTGGCTGTTATTTCTAGTGGACTTTCCTATTCCTTCTAGTCAGAATGACAGCAAATCAGACTCAGTGGTAGTAATGGCTGAATCTCATTCATCTGCCTGAGGGAGTTGTTTTGGAAAAGCATTCAAATATGCAGACAACACTTGTCCAAATGATAAAATAAGTTCTGGGGTTTGTCAAATGGATCTGGTAGTATCATGGGACCTTTCTTGGGCTGACTCATCATGTCCTCTTTGCATTTCAAGGTTCTGTTTGGGTTCCCAAAGACACATGAAAACCCAAAGAATATTAGGTGGTTGCAAGTTTTAACCATCACTTTAATAATAATATACACATATCAACTTTTTATTCAAATAATACCATCATTTATACAGCATACCATTCCAAAAGCACATGTAACTAGCCATAAAGAGTATTGTACCTTACAAGTTCAGAGAAAACAATACCAAAATACACTACTCCAAAGTAGTTAGAGGGTAACAAGATACAGACAGGTCTGGCCACCTTTGCTACACTTCGTAGCATCATTCTCCACAGATTGTCCCAGGATATTTGGTCCCTGTCAGGAGTAATGTGATTTCAGAAAGATCTACATTGGATGGGGATGTGAGCAACACAGGATCGATGTAGAACCACTTGCATCACTACTGGAAATTGTTAGGTGAAGTCTCTTGCAACCAATTGTTTCGTGTTGCAGAGCACATTGTAACATTGCCATTTTGCTCACTTTTCAGTTTCCTTAAAATAACTGAATTGTATCATCCTCAGCAATTCTGGTCATGCCTCAGCACTGTCCTGATCCTCTGTGCTCTGTTAGGTTTGAGCCTAAGTGAACCTGGTATTTTAAGAATAACTTCATAAAAAAACCCTGGCATGATTATGATCTTTTATCCAATTTCCTAGCGTTCAGAGATTTTTATCTATGGCTTGTTGATTAAATGTTTTCAGGCATGTTGAACCGTAATGTCTCCTTTAGAACTCATTACAATAAGATCAATGCAAATATGTACTTAAGGAGTTCCAGCCAGTGAATTATTGGTATGATAGACTGTAATGTCTTCTTTAAAGTAATATAGTTAGTGAGAGAATTAGGAGTATGAACTTAAGAGCACACTGTATCACTGGCGTATCGGAGTTAATTCAACAACAGGGATAGTGCCCTGGATTCTTTTTTCTTTTTCATTTTCTCTACTCTTTCCAGTGCTCTATTAAAAAAAAAAAAAAAAAAACAAAACACAAAAGGAATTTCACCAGCGCCATTGGAGTTGCCTGCCTGTCTCTGTTGACAATAGAGAGAGCCTACGTATCAAACTTGGAGCGTGCCTCATTTTCCAATAGTTAACTAGAGTGTTCATCTTCAGTAAGATCACAAAAATCACACTGAAAATTAGTGACCATGCTCGAGACAGACCTCAGACATATTTTCAGTTCAAAAATACCAATTTACACTTTGAGCCAGTTACACCAGAAAAGAAGGAACTGTCATAGAGGAACCATGATCCAACATATTATTTTGTACAGCATCCAGATGCTGCTGAGGAAGACACAAGTAAGCTCATCAGAGTAGAATTCTATAATTTCCCCACATGACTTCTTCAAAATTTCTTCTGTTATGGATAGCTATGTCATCATGAATAAAGTTTTAACTGTGTTCCAACTCTCAGATTCTCCTAATCTTACATAGCACTATCAACTTTTCCAAAATCCATAGAACAGATAGAGTTTTAATAAAATACATTAAATTCTAAATGTCGGGGATTTAGAGAATAAAAATACACTTCTAGGCTTGTTCTCTCCATCCCCAATAACATACTAATTCTAGAGCTACTCACATTTAGGTAACACTTGCATAATAAACGTGTCAAAACAAGGTAAAAATACCACAAACAGGAAAAAATACCAGAATCAGTCTTCCCTCAAACACTACCACAGGAACCTTTTAACTGCTCTGCGCAGCACTGCCAGAAGGGAGGTGGAAGCAAAATCAAGCAGAGGATTCTCAGTGCAGGGCAAGTCATAATAGTGTCTAACTGAGAATGGCAAGGCCTCTTTAATTACAAACCTTCATGAGTAATTGTGAAAAGCAGTGATTACCTGACTTACTCTGAATAAACTCAGTATAATTAATGAATGCTCAAGCTCTAATTATGGCAAAATCTTAGCAAATTAATTCCAGACAATAGCGTGTATTTTTGGCATGTTTTCAAATGATCAGCTCATTTTTATCACAACTATTCCCTCTGTTCTTTTGGATGGTTTAAATTTATGGCCTTTACTTTCAACGAGGTTCAAACATTTGACTGTAAAACTAAAAGAACCAAGAACTCAAGGTCTGAGGCACGAGGCTGTACCACCAGAATATCTGCATACAACTGAGCACTTCCATTTGCTTACATGTGACTTAGAAGACATATGGTCACCCCAGATGACTGTCCAGGTCAGCAAAGGTAGGTGAGTGCTCAAATTCAACATGTATCAGCTTAACATGCTCAGAAAGAAGCTATATAATTAGAAGTCAAAGATGAGTAACAGACCAAAGTCCTGCCCCTTCCCTATAGATTTTGGCACCTCCAGTTGTGCTAAAGAGACTGCCATTTCCCTTGGGATCCACATCTACAATTCTGCAATCAATCCTCTAAAAAACTGGGAATGGACAGGCCTTGGGTTTTAAAACATAGACAGGTACCTTTAATAGCCTAAAGATAGGACATTCATCCTGTGAACAAGGTTGTCACGACGAACACTATGTAAATGTACACACAACAATATATTACATGATACTTCAAGTGTTTGTCAACAGAGGAGCAATTTTACAAAAGAAACAAGGAAAGCAGTGTTGGAAGGTTATAAGCCCAGTCCCTGCCACTATAGCTGATCAAGCAACAAGGGTCAAGACTGAAAAGATTCATAATGATCTTTACTCTGCCATCACCATATCACCTTCCCACAAGTTACATCTGACAACAAATTAACCAAATGCCACCAACCTTTAATTTGCCAAAATAACAGCTGTGAAATCCTGTTTACCTGTGAGCAACGTGAACAGATTTTCTCTGTGAAAACCATAACTAAACCGCCTGAACAAATGCTTTACTGGCAGACAGCATGTGTGATCACCTCTTTAAAATGTGCTATTTTAATGCAAGGTCCGACATTTCCTGCATTGCCTACCTGAGACTGCTAGCACCAGCTACGGCCACTACTGCTTCCTCCTGAAGGAATTTAACATACGTTCACTCTTTGTTCCTGAATTACTTTTGTTAAAAGTCTCACTTTAGGCTGCAAAGCAGCAGATGACAAAGGCAGTGCAAGATTATTTTGCAATTATCCAGTTTATGCGCCTGTGCAACTTTTGCACCAGACTTAACTCACACAGTTGCATATTACTACAGTTGCTAGGAAGTACAAAATGGAGCTTAAGAGAAAAAAAAAAAAGCCAAAACCCCAACAATAACCAAACAAGAAATCCCCTCCTTTGTGCATACAGCAATGTAAAGAGTTAACAGTTCCTAGACTTACATGAATCCTCCTGCCAGCCTGTAGTTTCTTCACTGGTGTGCTGTGGCCTTACATTTCTTGTAATCTTACAGCTACCTAATGATCCCCTTACATTAGGTGTAAATGAGTTTTCCCACTCCAACCTGGCTTTTGTCAAGGCTTTAATGTAAGCAGTTAATGAGCACTATTGGTCTGAGTTTTCTCATGTGAAAGAAGGGTATGTCTAACTAGTGATACAATGACAAGCAGGAGCTAAAATTCTGCTCAGCTGTAGTGCAGACCAGAGAGCTTTCAAAAGGTGAATCTCCCCAGCAAAGGAGGTCTTAGGACTCGTTAGGCAGAGCCATCCTGACAGCCTAACTCCGCTCCTGTTGTATGGGCGGGGATCCATTCATGCTTCGTCAAGGATCTCAGTGGAGCTACAGGGAAAGATTTTCTGTGAAACAGCCTAGTTAAAATCATCAACAGAACTGTTAGCCTGTAACAGACCAACAGATTTATTCAGCAGCAGGAGACAGCACAAGGATGCTCAGATTTATCACTCCAAATACCATCGTTATTTAGTGTGCAGAAAGCCTTCTTGTCTCACAGCTAGCAAAACAAAATTACAAATTAACAGCCATGTATTTCCCCCCATGTCCTGGGTCTATCATCCAATTTCCCCTGTGTTGTAATTTTATTTTGGTACTAAACATATGGGGCTTAGAAAACTGGCAAATTTAGAAATTACACATATTTTATCCACGTTCTCTCACATAAATTTTCATCGTGTGTTAATTTACTGAAGTACTTTCCTTTCCTTAAGAACCAGCAACACAGAAGAAAAAGACAGAACAGAAGACATTTTGGTTGTACCTTTGACTCTGGGTTACTTCCTTCCGATCCTTTCAGATATGCATTGGATTTGAAGAGAGAGGAGCAACTACTGCACGTAAGTGCGTAAAAGGTAGCAATCCCAGCTGGGTTCCTGCCATGGGTTAAATTGGAGGATATACAAAAAAGCTCCCATGTGTAGAAGCTTGCCTTCTTTCAGGAACACACAGGTAAAAGGTAACCCAGGAAAGCTCTTGCCAGGGGAGCCCAGGTGAAACCATCAAATGTCAAAGAAGATTTTTCAGTTCAAGGAAAACTGCAGTACTCCTTGCTCACAGAGATCAAAACAAAGCCTTTTTTCTTGTCTTTTAGAATGCACTAAAATACTTTTCTGCATAGCCGCGGTGCAAAGGGAGACCTCAGCATGGTTAGGGATGTATTTTTGCCCACAGATGTTCAACGGAAAGATAACAGCCCACTGTCTCAGCACAGAAGCTTTTTGGCACCCGGATGGTGAGGAGTGCATGAAGGTGTATCACAGATACGTAGGCTAAAATAAACCAGGATGTTTTTACCTTCTGAATCTTTTCTCAAACTTATGAAGAACCTGGGCACCAGGCTGGACCCATTGTCCTTCTTCTTATTTAATAAATATAACTGTATCTCATTTTTAAGTAAAATATAATATTTAATGGCAATAGTTTAATTTAGTTAAATTAAGATTAAAAGTTTAAGCTCAGATCCAAACCCCTCTAATGATAGGAATGTAATGGAGAATGAGGTGTAAAATCTCTAGATCTATCCACATTCATATATTTATCTCAAAGCTATCTCCACTGAAAACACCGGGAATCCATTTTAAGAATCTTTTCCAAAGGTTCAGTAAAAATAAGTTGTGCAGGAGAAAAGTCTGAGTGCAAGCTTTCTTGTATCAACACAAAGCATGAGCCACCTCTCCAAAGTCAACACAATTACACATTAGAAAACTCAGATCAGAAGACAGTTCAAAAGGTGATTTACTTTCAGAAATATTCAAATGATTAAAGGCATATTGAGTCCCTTTAAAGGTCCACAAGACACATCAGTGATCTTAGTAAGAAATAGCCTTTGGCAATTAATTCCCAGTTGACTGTTTATAGCCCCTCAATGCTTTTGAAAAAAAACACCTTTCCATGTGCAAGCTCACATTATTGTTGCCTAGAAGCTATGCCAGGCCATGAGCAAGGGCCGCTTATAAGAAGAGTAGGCTGTCTGTGGTGGAAGTGGAATTACAAGAATTGAACTTAGGTGACGTATAGAAAACTTTGACTTTAAATCCAAGTCTGATGCTAGAAATTACCACAAGGAGACAATCACCTCTCTACCTGTTACAAAGACTCTATCTAAGGAGAACTCTTAGCTATTTGAAGTGCAAATACCTTTTTTTGATTTGTCAGAAATTAAGAGAACTGCCAGAAAACCTGGGTCCAACTAGAAAAAAGGGCAATATGGCTTAGGGAAATTTCAAAGATGATTCAAGAAGTTCTCTGTGTACAGCAGGGGGAACGAAGGTCCTGCAGCTAGCCACTTTGACACTTGTAACCAGCCTCCTCTAGCCACATCAAAAGACAAAATACTAGCTATATGGAGTCTATAACACAGCAGTGCTGTAACACTGTAAATAATGTTCATTCCTACAGCTCATGAGATGAGCTGTACCAGGGTAGAAGAACGGTCTGTCTTGCCCAGGACCCTCATTCTGCCAGTGGCCAACACACAGCAAAACCACAGAGGGCTCATTACAGCAGTTATGGTTCCTTAGGTTGCTCCAACTTGGATAACCATGGTACATCTAGAACTAATACACGCTGATAAGCACTGACCTCCAGGTATGGACGCATTAATCGTTAGCCAATAGCAAATGCCTAGGGAAGACCATATGGACATCAGAAACATAAACCATTACTTCCCTGCTGCACTCCTGCAGCAGAGCCTGTAGCTCAAGGATTTTCTGAGACAGACCTGGTATCTTTTGTGTCTCATAGTCCCAGGTGGATTATTCTTCTAGAAATTTGTGCAAGACCTGGATTAAATTGAACATGGAAAACACACGCAATTCAAACCCAACATTAACCTTTTGCTGTAAACCTCTGCTTTAATATCATTCTGAGATTGGCCCTGCAGGGGAGTGTGCTCTTACAGACCTTCCACCCCTCCTGCTGCAGCGAGCTGCAGGCAAACAGGCTGCCTGCTCCTCCTGCCAGCTGGGTTTGAGTCTTGTGCTGTCAATAGATGTCACACTTGTGCTTTTGTTAATGTCTTCTGGAGCAGATTATGCCAAGGGTGCAGGGTAGCAGCATGACACAAATTATTTCAATGCACTGCCTTTATATAATAAAACCAAATCTGGGAGAGATTTGATCTTCTGCAGGTTTTACGATGTGCATCCCCAGAAAGTATTGAACACAGAAAG
>NW_009621830.1:81034-81374 GCF_000690535.1 Cariama cristata
GCAGGAATCTTACCTCACAAGGCAAAAGTTCATTTTGCCCTATAGGTTACTAGTTCATAACTGTATAGCTAAATGTACATCTGCTTTTTTGGAGAGCAAATGAATTTCAAATGAATTTTTGTGATCTCTGGCTAAATGCTTTTTGCAATAAATACAAGGCTGAGGGGAAGCCAAACAATTTGTGTTCAGTGCACAAATAGCAGCGGATGAAGATATTTGCACTCTTTTTTTCAGGTAGAGAAATACAGCAAAAAAATAGTAAAAACATGAGGTCTGACTACAGGTGTCCTAATTCTTAAATCTGCATGCAGATCTGTGTCACCGTTTAAGGCTGGGCCGG
>NW_009621831.1:0-227 GCF_000690535.1 Cariama cristata
GCTCCGGATGACAAACTTCTGCACAGCACCTACTACAAGGGAGAGGGAGAGGGGTGAGCGCCTGGTGCAGCGGGCAGCAGCATTGCGGCACATCACCAAAACTGCATGCCTGGAGATCCCCATTCCCATGCCCCCCCTCCATGCCTGGGATGCCACAACAGAGCCATGGTGCCCATAGAAGCGGGGACCAGTCCCAGGTTGGGTCCCTCTCTGCCCTGTCCCCCAGC
>NW_009621831.1:353-905 GCF_000690535.1 Cariama cristata
GGTCTTGGAGCGGTGCAGCCCTGGGGGTGCTCCCCGTGCCTCTTGTCCCTCTGGTTTCTCCTTCTTCCGCTTCTCCTCTGGGGACAGAGCGGGGTTGGGGTTGGAGTGGAGAGGCCAGGGGATGCCACCCCAAATGGTGTTTGGCAGCAGGGAACTTGGAGAGGTTGGAGGGGCTGCTGCAGGGCACTGAGTGGAAAAAAACTGCTGTGGGGTGCAAAGGGTCTCCAGGGTCCACGGGGCTGGGGCTACACAGGGCTATAGGATGCCCAGGGTTGGTGGCCAGGGATCCATACGGGCTGGGGGCTACAGAGCGCCAGGGCTGGGGACCAGGGGTCCATATGGGCTATAAAGGGCTAGGTTAGGGGGCCAGGGACTTGGCTATAGGATGCCCAGGAGCAGAGGCCAGGTATCCGTATGGGTCAGGGGCTATAGGATGTTCAAGCAGGGGACAGGCTCCAAGTGGGGCAGGAGCTGACCTGTGGGACTCCCAGGGCTGGGGGTGCAGGGCTGGAGGGGCACCCCAGCCAGGGGTGATTCCCACACATGGGGCCG
>NW_009621832.1:0-512 GCF_000690535.1 Cariama cristata
CCCAGTTTGGGGTGAAGCCCGAGCATCTGAACCCTGAGGCACCAGAGACCCACGGGCCTGTGTGGACCCACGGTGGCCCCGGGGCTCTTCCTTGCTCCCTGCCACTCTCCCCCTGGGAAATATTTATCCCCGTGAGCATGTGGATCAAAATAATTCTGGCTTCAAAGGCGCGACTTGCTTGGAAACCGGTAAACTGATCTGATCGGTGCTACGGTAAACCCGTTGCGGTGTGGCGAACCACTGCCCTCGGCGTGGGGATGGAGAGCGCGGTTTGGTTAGGGGTCTGACCCTACGGCGCTGGGGCGCGGGGTCCCGCAGGAGGGGATGGGGCTCTTGGTTTCCGAAACCCGGCCCTGGGAGTGGCAGGGAACAGGATTTTCCAGTCTCTGGGTTGATGATTAACCTGAGGGCTCTGCCTTCGGCCGAAGGAATTCGGTTCTTATCAGCTCCCGTGGGAGCCCCAGGGGACGTCGCCTGCGGGGCGACCCTTATTCCCTATGGACATCCCTCCC
>NW_009621832.1:529-883 GCF_000690535.1 Cariama cristata
ACCATGCCAGCATCCCCGCGTCATGATGAACCCGTCCCTGTTGCGTGACATGGGTGCCTTGGTTTCGGATTCCTCCGACCCGTCCGACAGCGCACGGCTCACGTGCTCGGCCGAGGATTTATCGGGGTTTCGGGCTCTGGCGTTTGCGGGAGAGCAGGAATAGCCGGTCCCTGCCCGGTGACACGGTGTGTGCTGCCTGCGCCTGACATCAGCCCCGGACTTTGGCCCCGAGCGAAACCAGGGCTGCGTACAAACACGGCTGAGCGAGCAGCGCTGCAGATGGGCCAGAGCTTTGGGGAAACCCTCGGTGGAAAATAGCCTAAACCGTGCCGGGAGCCAAAAAACAGGTGATGG
>NW_009621833.1:0-808 GCF_000690535.1 Cariama cristata
CAGGGTGAAGAACTTTGTATTGTGGAGCAGGAGGGGAGGGTTGGCCTCCAGCAGTGAGAGAGATGATTTTTGCTGGTTAAAAAAAAAAGGGAGGGGGAAGAGAAAGAAAGGAGAAAGAGAGAGAGAAAGAAGAAAGAAGGGAAAAAGAAAGAAGGGAAAAAGAAAGAAGGGAAAAAGAAAGAAGGGAAAAAGAAAGAAGGGAAAAAGAAAGAAGGGAAAAAGAAAGAAGGGAAAAAAGAAAGGAAAAAATAAAGAAGGGAAAAAGAAAGGAGGGAAAAAAGAAAGAAAGAAAAAGAAAGGCAGTTTGACTGTAATTTCAAAGTTCGGGATGCTGCTCTGCTCTCTAAGAGCTGCTGCAACAGCTGGGCTGCCGGAGTTACACCGGCACAAAGTGCCTCAGGACACCGCTTGGTGCCCAGTTTCCAGGCGGAGCAGAGCTTCTCGCCGCGGCACTCGCACGGGGAACGTTGCACCCATCGCCGGGACCGGAGCGACGGGGCCGCGGGGACCAGTCCAACGCTGCAAAGGCAGCTGCCAGAGGGAACAGCGGGTCCCCAAAACCACTCTGAAAGATGCTTGCAACTATTCAAAGATCCATTAAAATAAGATGCAGGGCTCCTTCTTGCTATTGCAAGACTATTTATTTTTTTTTAATTATTTTAAGGGCTGAAGTTTCCAAGACCAGAGTGGATTCCCGCAGAGCTGCCGTGGGGAAGCATCCGGCGCGGTGCTGAGTGCCCAGGGTGGACGCGGTGCTTTGCAGAGGCTTTGTGCCTTTGCAGCATTGTCCCGTTAGCACCGGGAATTT
>NW_009621834.1:0-13711 GCF_000690535.1 Cariama cristata
CCAGGGCTCGACCCCAGCACCCTCCCCGTTGGGCAATCGTCCCGAAATACCAATACCGCGTCATGGTTTTAAAAGATGACGTGCATGTGGCTAATAACCCATTCTAATGGCTAGCAAAGATAAATAGTTTGCCCCACCTCAGTTTTTATCGGTTCTTTTTAACGCTTTTCCAGAGACATTTCTGTGGGTGACTGCAAAGCCTGGTCTCCAGATGACCGGCAATACCAAGGAAAATGGTTAAGGCAGCTCCCTGTAAGCGTCCTACTCCCAAGGCAAAGACACGCACACAAAAATTACTCTCGGATTTAGATGAAATTGAATCAAATTCCCAATGCTGTCACATTCACCATGGACAGAAACGGGACCATTTTTATTGCAAAGTTTCTAGTTATAATAGTTTTGAAGACCGTACTAATGTGACTTACAAAGCAGGTGTAAAAAGGAAACCTGATAAAAGAAGCTAAGATTTCCAGAGAAAAATAACAGTTGGTGTATTCAATATGATTTATCAACAGCTCTTTTAAGAAAGAAAAGCTTTCTGCTTGTAAACTAGAACACTATTTACTTTGCCTTTTTCTCCTAGAACAAAGGCTGTGCACATAATAACACCGAAAAATTTATTCATGAGCTCAACAAGATACCCACATGTAAGTGTATGAAGATAGTTGAAACAGATATGAAACAGCTAGAAAAAAAATGTCCCATTCTGAAGGTAAGCTTTTCCTATTTCTCTGAGTTGAGTTTCGAGTATTTCCTTGTAGTTACCCATTTATCCAGTTCTTTTCCACCGGGTGCTTTTGTCCGGATGCCTGGGAGCTTTAAACGAATCTGTACATATGTATAGGAAACATCAGGACCTGCCCTTCTGATTTAAAAGAAGCCGTCAAGCTTCCCTGAAAGTTAATTTCCCTGAAAGTAAGAATTAAAGAAAGCTCAGTGGAAGTTGTGCAGTAAGCCTTCAGCCCTCACTTCACTTCTTGCTCGCTTTTGGGTAAATTCTAATTCGAAGTTTTGAGATTTGTTGGTAAAGAAATTGTTCCTCCTTTTTAATTTTAGACCAGCTGCAGCCTCAAGGAAGAATATTGAGGTTTGTCTGTCGTGCACAAATTCGTATTTATACAGACTATATTAATATAGTTTGCTTAGACCTGCAGTAATGAAGATTATTTATTAGGTGCAGTTAATAATGACCTGTACAGCTTGTCCTTCAGGAGGAACGGGGCAATTAGTAGGAGAAAAGGTACAGACCAGGAACACTGTAGAGAAAGGAATCTGCCTTTTGAATACAAAAGAAAGACAGAGAACATAAGAGGATAGAAAATAGGGTTTGCCTGTGTTCTGCCAGCAGCTGTACTTGCAGCAATGGCTGTGCTTAAACATTTCCCTGGAAGAGAGGAGGCGAGTTTAGGAAGAAAACCAGACCTGCATCGATTTGCTGGCTACGGCAGGTTGCGGAAGAAACCACGTCCCAGTGGATCACCTCACCAAACGCCGAGCTCCCCCCTGCCGCAACCGGATCTGCGCCGCGCGGCGCTGCGAGGAGCGTGGTGTGGTGTCGCTGGGATCCCCCCGCGTCCCGCACTCCCTCGCCGTCCCCAGGCTTTGGATGTTATGAAAGAAAGGTTTTGACCTGAATTCCCTGCTTCCAGTTCGGCAGATAACTCCCTAGGGTTATCTCCCCCCAAAAAAAACCCAGAAAAATCTGCAGTACCATGAACGTCAAAGACAAATAGTAAGGTCTTATTCGAGTAATGATTTTTTAGGGATCGCATGAAAAGGTTTGGGGCGGGTGAAGGGCAGCTAGCCGGCTTCATCCTCCATCGCAGTGAGCTGAGGTAGCCACGGAGAATGTGCAGTATTTGGGTGGAATTCCTCCGTAACTCATGCATCCCTCTCTACTCTTTTTTCCCTTAGAAATCTTCGTCCAATGACGAAAGATGCTTAGAGACGGCAAAAACAAATTTCTTGCGATTTAAAGAGAGTCTGGAAGAATTCTTGAAATGGGTCAACGAGAAGCAGGACTGCAGCAACATCGTGAGAAGTGAGTTGGATTTGTATTCGGACGGCGAATGCAGCTGCCCTGACTCGTGGAGATCCCGGAAAGCCCTGCCCTAGGGACGAGCCGCCTGGGCAGCGAGGAGGCTGGGTGGGAACGGGGGCAAGATCAGAATCTTTGCTATGGGATAATGCAAGCAGGTGAATTAAAACAGCAATTAAAACTTTGTGTAACAAGCATGCCCAAGTATCATCATTTATATCATGCAGTTATTGAACACAAAACGTCATTATGTCACCAGAGATAACGTATTAAGGCTTCAAGTTTGTGGGGTTTTGCACAAAGGGATGGAAACCCCAACCCTGACCCACAGACCGTGAGCCCTTTCAAACCCTTCGGGGGCTGGGGCCAGGAAGGGGTTCCCGCAGGTGGGTGCTGCAGGGTGGCTCCAGGGTTGGGACCTTCAGCAGGGATTTACGGGACCCAGCGCAACCCCGCAGAGCAGCCCCCGGGGAGGGAAGAGACGGGACACCCGCCCTTCACCCCCTCCGCTTTAACCCCCCAGCACTAAAATCCTTCCTGTAATTTCTGCTGGTTTACAATAAGCTCCAACATGAACCCGACCAAATAAACCTGGAGGTTTCACGTGCCTGCCACTTTGGTCCCACTTTCTTCTCCCAGCATGCGGAATAGGTTTTGCTTTGAATTTTTCAGGTCTTTTCAGTATACGGCATTTATACAGTTTGTGACTAGATCCAAACAGGTGCTGAATCATGTGCTTTAAAAAAGATACAGAGCGTAATATTCCTCACATGAGACCTCGCATAGCTTTGCATAAATCAATACAAACCAGGTGTGAGCTGCTGTTTCTCTGATATATATTTGTGTCTTTGCAAAAGAGTCAAATCTTAGACAGAGATATGAAAGGGAAGAAGTTTTTAAAAAATGGAAACACTCAACAAGGTTAAGAGCAATCTTGTCACAGCAATACCAGTACTCCCAGTCTGCAACACCACCACCAAGCTAACGGACAGAAGAGGCCATGGAGGATGGGTCTCCGAGGGTTCCTTGCCTGACGCCACGTGTGCAGGCAGCGGCGGTACGGTGGGATTCACAGGCACCACAGATCTCAAGGGTTTTGTCCTCAAGGGTTTTGTCCCCAAGGGTTTTGTCCTCGAGATTTCAAGAAGATGGGGGAACTCAGACTCCTCTAAATCCAGGTAGAGATACAGTTTGCCATAAAACTGAGCCAAAAGGCAATTGGCATGTACCATAATGAATCTAGCCGGTATCAGTTAAAAATCTGTAGTTCTTCTAAGCCCAGCAAAAGGCTGAGGCAGCAATTGGAAACTACTGTGATAAAACATGACGGAGTCATCAAACGATCTTCTAACTCACACATATCACAGATACTTGTTTGCAAGATAAATCTTATCTTGGTGCTTAGACCTTCGCTGCTGCTGAAGACGCTTCTCCGCTCTCGTACTCACAGCCTGCCTAACATCTGTGGGGTTTGGACAAGGATTTGTCTTGATGTCACTAACAGTCATGGAAATGACTTGTCATGAAAGTCGGATTTATCACACATGTAAAACCAGATAGATTTCGTATACACAGACAAACCAGCAGGCTGGCACCATTTCCCCATATGCCTTCGTCACTACCACTATTCAGTCTAGAGCGGGATGTCAGAACTGATTTTTACAGCTGACTAAAAGGTGGTGAGAGGGAGAAAGAGACGCAGCATTTATAAGTCACGTGGAGAAAAAAAAACCTGTTCTATTTTCATGCTTCAGTCCCAACATAAGTCATTTTCTAGTGTGCTCAGAAGGCCCCGAACCATCAGGCGTCTCCAGGTTAAAACAGCGGTGGAGACAGGGTGGTACGGCTCTCGGTTCGGCTGTCTGCATCTTTCTGCATCCCATACAAGATGAGCGCTTTGGAAACACCCACATCGCCGTGATCTTTGAAAACTGAAATGAAATGATCAGTTGACAAAGCTCAAAGCCTATGAAAACCAACATGATCTGAATTGCGGCAGGGTTCTGAAGGGCCATATTCCCACAACCAGGTAAAGGGTGAGTTTCTGTGGTTGTGCATGAAAGGATGAGACCTCCACAAAGGAACAAACCTGCTGAATTACTGTACTTGGATTATTCACAGCACGTACAGTAAACGCAGCCAACTACTAACCTTCCACTCGGAGCAGCTGCTGAGTAATACCTGAATTGGCCCATATACTCCACCTCACCTTCCAGAAGACTTTAAAAAGCACCAGGCTTAAAACAAACCACTTTTAAACTGGATATCTTCTTTAAACTGGATATTTTTCATTCTTGTTTAATGTTACTTATCTGTGACTTTTACCTTAGTCCCAGGGTTTTATGTGAGGGGATGCAGCTCCCTCACCTGCCCAGCCCAGCCATTTCCAAGAACAATTCAGCTTAAAAAACAGAAAGCAATTGAAAAGCACTTAGTTTAGCTTCACAAACCCTACAGATGAACAAAAGTACTTCTGTCCAACCCTATGAGAAAGAACAGATCAAACCACAAAATTTTCTGGAGCTGGCCAGCTCAAATACACACCTTAAGGGCTGATCCGTGTTCACAGAACCTCACAGAACCAGAGACAACTACACCAGTCAGTGTGCGAACTGGGGTGGCTGATGGAAGAGTAGTGTTACCATCAGAAAGATATTTATTCTGCAGGAGTCCGTGATTTTAAGGAGTTCTTAGTCGAGAATGCCTTTTTATTACCCGCTGTGGTCAGGTTTGCTGAGATACGTTTGAGTTTTTCTGCTGAGCACCCAGCCTGCACCAGCAGCTTCTCCAAGGTGTTCACTTCGATGTAATTCAATTTAACTTTTAAAATTCTGAACATGACACTTGGGCTTAGCTCAGAAACTGTGGTATCCCCTTGGTTTGATCAGAAAGTCCTGTAGCACTCCCAGCATGAATCATAGTTGGGTTTTTAAGTTCGCAAAGAGGGGAAAAAAAAAACCCCAACCGCCTACTCTCCCTCCTCCTACGCCCACTCCTAACTCTAGGTCGTTACCCCGTAGCGATGTTCACTTTTCAATGCATTTACTTGCAGTCCTTGCATCAAGCAAATGCAGAAAAGGAAACCAACTCAGAATTAAGTCTTGACCATTCAAATGAGGTAGGTAGCAGCATTTTCCTCCCCAACTTTATGAATGCATTAACTTTGAATTTACAGCATTTCCCGTACATGTTTCCCGTGCACACACCGTTCCCTTTCACCGCACCAAGTAGGACCAGGCCACCTCTGCCAGCACTGGCACGACCCAAGTAACTCCAGATCATGGTAGTCAACGTTCGTTTACCCAGTCTTCTTCCCCCATCGTCTCAAATTATTTGTGTAATGAAAAACATTATATTTCTTTCTGAAAACTGGGCCCTGGTTTTGCTCTTAGAGCAGGACAATTGGGCCTTCCTTTACTTTCAGCTTTCTCACGTCGCCTTAAAAAAACAGGTAAATGATAACCAAGTAAGACTTTCACTGAGCCTGCCCGTGGTTTGCACCGGTTAAACCGCGTGGCTTACGTGTGGGGTAACGGAAAGGTTTGCAAAGGGTTCCCCACTCCTGACGGCGGGGCCAAGATGGCCATGCCCTACCCCAAGTCATCCACAAACTCCATAAGATCAAAGCCATCCTCAGCTATTCCTCATACTTCTACAGGGTGAAACAACCAACAAAACTTATAAACAAGCAAAAAATTAATACCGCCCCAGTGTCTTTTAAGATATCAGAGCAGGCATCATGATAAAACAACTGATGCTGGGCAAAATTTTTAAAAATCAAGACTCTGATGCAGGTTATACTTAATGTCAATGCTTCTATGGACAAAGGAAGAGGCATAATTTAGGATGATTACTGAGCCCATTCCGCAAGCTGGAACTGCTTGTCGAAGCCCTCCTGCTCTCAGTTCTGTTAGAGAAGACTCACAGGAGTCTGGCCCACAGGACTGGACCCAAAGGAAACTCAGTCAGATAACTTCAGCACATAAATTATTTCTTCCCATTACTTTATCGAAGAGTGGGGAAATACGACAAGCGCTGAGGTTACACTACCTGTTTATCATAGCTGAAATGTTTTAAGCTTTTTTTTTAAAAAAAAAAGACACAGAGAGCTGTTGGCCATATCCTTGAGTCACACATGTCGTCAGTTGTAGTGGGCAAAGAATATATACTTACTCAAAGAAGCCACATCCTTCTCTAATAATAATAGCCCTAACTAGGGGACAGAATGGAAAAATCATTCAAAAATACCATATTAAAAAAAAAGTCAGTGGAAGACATGGCAAGTATTAAACCATTCCATTGAGCTAACGGCCCATCAGTAGTCCATAGCCTAGAAGTACAGTTACCATTGACTGTAACCTCATGTAAAAAGTATAAAAGAATTTCTTTCCCAAAGACCTGAGATCTACAGAAACCCAATCTAATTCTGGTCAGAAACAATCCTGAACCAACCCCAATTCTCTATATCCAATTTCCTAAGTTACTTGAATCTTCATCCAGACTTTCAAGCTTCTTAAGTTCAATGCTCTGAGTATTCTCAAAGGCAATGGAAAAAAAAGAAATCTGGATCTAATATTCTTGGCAACAGCACAATCTTCATTCTAACAACTTCCATAAGTACTGGGCTTTCATGTCTTGAAGCATATTTTATCTCTGATACACTCCGCATGCAAGGTTTTTTGATTTTTATTACTTGCAATTAAATGTTCCTACTCCGTCCTCATGACAGGGTCTAAACTTTGGGTGCAGGGCAGAACCCAGCAGGAACCCCCTTGGCTGAGTGCAGTTTTAACCACCTACCATGAGGAAACAAATAAAACAGAAATAATGGGAAAGTCCTGTCCCCGCCTCCCTCCCCCTCAGTTATCTGTAAAAGCATCATGCGTGTTATCTCTCTGACCTGGGCTGCCAGCAATCCCCCCCCTCAGATAAGGACGAGGCCCACCCTACCGAACTCGCTGCTGAGCCAGCACCAGCCCCCACCTTTGGGCACGGGTAACGTGCATCCACTCTCCATAAATCCAGAGGTAACGTGCATCCACTCTCTATAAATCCAGACACATTATCCTCGAAAAGCCACAGCCCCACCCCAGGACCTGCTTGCTTGCAATTTCAAACATATCAAAGTTATGGTTACTCTTCCTCAGCTTAAATATGACCTTCAAAAAATTGCGTATTTCAAATAAATTGTGAAAAAATTCAACGGCTAGAACCACAGGCGCAAATCTTTTTCCCGGTGGCCAGAAGGCTACTGGATGTAACTAGCAGTCTCCAAATTACATCATGGAAATGAGCTTACCTTTCCGCTTCGTTTTTGTTGACAAGACGCTTGTGATCATTTACTGAATAACACAGCCTATGATGGGAGAGGTTTAAAAAGTATTTTAGCTTTTGAGAAGTTATAGAGGAAGGCTTATTAGCCAGAAAATAAAAAAGAAAGAGGTGTGATACACTGAGAGAGCCCTCCCTCAGATAGCAGCGCGAGATAAGGATGCGGTTGAAGAGCAGCAGGAGGCGAGCGCAGGCAGTGGTCATCGCGGTGCCTCAGCTTCCTGTGCCGTCCAGTCTTCACGCCCCGAAAAACAGCATCAAATGAAATTAAAATGAACTTACTTCAGTTTCTGAGATGAATGCGGTGCTGCTGGAAGGCTGGGGATGGATACCCCTGGATGAGGGATTCTGCACCCCAGGGATGGGTCCTGCCTTCCGCCGCCTTCCCAAGCCGTGACCGGAGAGTCTCGCCACAGCCTGGTCCTGGTCCTCGCCCTCCGCTAGCGCAGGGGAGGGGTCGCTCCAGTCTGCGGAACGGCAATCCAGCAGCAAGTATAATGCAATTTCCAGAAGCTCAAATGAGCTTTTAGTTCTGCGATCTTGCCAGGATTCAAATCAATCATCAGAAACATCCTTTATCCAGTTGTTACTCACTGAGCTTCTCAGTTCTGCAGAACACATCCTTACTCGGCAGCTTTGCTGCCTCTGCGGCTTTCCAATTACAATAGCGTCTCCTTATTTGAGTTAAAATGCGTTAAAATGCAAGGCCAGGTACTAACTATTAGCACTACAGCCAGAATTATTTATTTGCAAGGTAGTTTAAGTTATAGGTGATGAATTGAATAACACAGCATCCCAGGCAGTTACACGTCTAGAAGCAAAGCAAATCATGCGAAAAGCTTCGCTCGTGACTGACACTTGCAGAAGCCAGGGCTGCGCCACCATAAAACGTCGCTGCCCTAAGACACAGTTTTAACAGGCGCTGTAGCTGGTTCCAAGCAGTTTCTACAAGCTCTGCTTCGCAGCTGGTGCAGATCTCTCTTATACTAACAAAACAGTAGCTCTCAAAAGTAAAATTCCATTTTAATTTCCACCCCATTTTCATGGAATTTTAGTACCGGTTTCGACATGTAAACCCCAGCCGGGCTTCGAAGTTCAGCGGCAGGCCTGCAGAAACAGCAGGAGCACAGCTGCTGGGAGAGGACAGGACTAAGCCCTTGGAGAAGAGCGGAGTGTCCCCTGTCCCGGCCAGCCCCACGGAAAGCCCCCGCGCCCCCCACCCTCCCTTCGCCCGGCTGCACGGGGTCACTTTGCCTCTTAACCATTGACTTTCGTCAGCAGCGTTAAACAGCATTTTGGTGGTAACAACCCGATGCAAGTGCCGGGTCCTCGTTACCCCGTATTCCAGGAAGACCGAAACAAGGCAGGGCTTAAGGTACTCAGGGGAAAATGTTGTTAAAATCAAACTCGGATCGGTCTGACTTTGATGTGCTGAACAAGATGGGTTTCAGGTGTGCTTCCACTGCAGGATGACTCAGATCACACCCCACAGCCCTTTCAGCTCAGGGCAACCCTACTGTGAGTTACAAAAGCTGCGAAAAGTACATAAAATGTTGTATATGTACTACAGGTAACGTGGCCGGGAGACAAGGTCACTTCTATTTCCCTGCCCCTCTCCAAAGGGATGTTCCATCAACTTACTGTGTAGACAGAGCACCGTTATTTGATGCTTTGGCTTGTCCTATGGAAGAATATTTTTTTCTGTCGTGAAGTCACAACTGTCACTTTGTCCTTTCACCCCAGCCACGGCTCGGGGGCACCACGGCACCGGGACCCGCTGCTCCCACGCCCGAGCGCTGCACTGGCTCCTCAAAGGCAGTTCAGGGATGAGCATCGGTCACAGGCAAGAATTCAGGGTTTTATTAACAAGGAATTTGGTTTCAGCAACACTTGGCATACTTTAAAGATTTTTTTTATTTAAACAAAAGTACTTTAAATAAAGGAAAGCTGGTTTCTAGGAAACAACTGAGCCCTGAAGTGCTCAGGCAGTTGGACTAGACGATCGCTGCAGGTCCCTTCCAACTCAACTGTTCTGTTAATTCCTCCCTCCCAAGCACTGAACGCTCTTTCTCACACTACTCGAGTCGCAATCTGCAGCCGATGCTCTGGCCAACAGCTCGCCCAGCTGGATGCGATCAGCCCCGCCACTCCCCGCAAGGCTTTCGGGCAGCTCTCGCGTTTACGTGGCACCCCGAGCACGGGCCGGTGGCACTTGGGCTTACCGAGGGCCCCGAGCAGGGGACATCCCCAGGCAAGGGTCGCTTCAGAGCCACCTGCACTCAAGCTTGGGCCAGGGGAAGCGTTTGTCAATGCTAGCTTTGAAGAATTTCCCAAATTAAAATTCCCCAAAGAACTAGACCCAAATCACAAACCAGTTCTGGCTTTGTGTACAGAAAACAGATGAGTCAAGCGTCCAGCTCCCAGGGGCCGTTACTTAGGTATTAACAGCCCAGGAAGTTTTTCTTATGACATTAGCATGTTGGGTAAATCCTTCTCTTGAGCAAAGAGATTTCTTGGCCATCTGTGTGGTCTAAGACACACGAGGGATTTGATCTGGCAAATATTTAGAAGAAAAGTGGAATCAGCACAGCGCTGCTGGGGCAACTCTGGGCGCAATCACAGGACCGAGCTCTGACTCCTTCCAAAGGGTGCGGTGAAGGTGCTCAGCCCCTCTGGGCTCGGCACTGGGTCATCTAACCCCGAATCGCTCCCTTTGCACACTCGGCTCCACACACCTGCATCCCGGTACTGAGAAGCATCTAACTGGTACGGGGGGCAGATGCAGTTCCCTCCATCCCTGTATGACGCCCAAGAGCCGTGCTGGGGCATTTCTCAGGGAACACTTAGTGCCTGCTGGTGATTGCTTTGAACAGCAACAGCTCACGTTGCGCTGCCTTTAGGCAATATTTCTTAGAGACAAAAGGCTTCCTCGCCCATTTGATCTGTTTTCAGCTCTTGCGATAATCTTTGTGCTAGATCAGCAAAAACCAGACAGCTGTCACTGGCCATGGAAACGGAGGAACTGATTTATTCACGGGGTAGGCAGGAGAATCAGGCACTTGGTCACCCCAGCCTGACGGTGCCTTTTCTGATCTAACAGAGGGAAGGGTATTTTACAAGTTATTTGCTGTTCCCTACAGCTTCTCTGTCGCAAGGAAGGGTCGGATTCAGCCCATCCTATGGTATCGACTCCAGCAAGAGCCGGGAGTTCTCTCTTCTGCTGGAAGCTGCCGAAAGGCCCCTGGCAGGCACCGGCTGCCCTGGGCCGGGGCCGGGGTGGCAGAGCTGAGTCCTCCCGTGATGGGGATGCTCCATCGCTCCCAGGAACGCAGCGGGAGTGAACCCTCCCGTGCAAGTCCAGAGTTCTGTCCCCACCTCAGCCTTGAATCCGTGCCTTGACTCTGAGGCCAAGGCGCTGGCTCCAGGACTCGTTGCCCAGACTCCTCTGTAGCCAAGAGAGAGGCAGAGACTGCCAGGACGTGGCCAGCTCAGATGGGAGCCGTGCATACCCCCCATGCCTGGCAGTGCCCGCTTTCCTTCTCCGGCTGTGCCGAGGCACTGGGCACTAGGTGAGATGAATCCCCGCCGGCAGCATCCCACCAGGCTGGCGGGAGCAGGGCAGCGCTGGGAAGGGAAGCCGTACCTTCTCCTAAAATCACCAGGAGAGCTGGGGGAGAGGAGCGCTCCTGGGAGCACCGGCCCTGCTCCAGGCGGCGGGGAGTGGGGTTCGACAGGCTTGGGGGTTTAAAATCCAACCTCCCAGCTGGGTGCAAGACACGCTTCTGACTTTCTGAACTTGGAGCTGCTGTTTCTGAAAGACACGAAAGTGCAACCACAGACAGAGCAGTGCCTTGGCAGGAACTGAACGGCAGGGGTAAAAAAAGAGGCACTGATTGCAAGATGCTTAGTAAGCAGCTTCTGATCGGTGTGAGGCTTCAAGTTTGTGGTTTCCCAGGTGTGAGCTAAAAACAGCTTTTAATCATTAAATCGTTTCCTCCTCCTAACTGCTCCCCAATTCTTTTATTGACCAACAAAGGCAAAACTTCATCATGCAAACACTTGTGCAAATCTCGGATCTGCTCATCGGTTTGGCAGGTTCACAAGGGTCTGCAGCGTAAGGACCAAATAGGACAAAAACGACGTGAGGTTCCCAGCAAGAGAAATCCCACTGTTGAAGGCACTGGTGTGGGCTCGTGTCCCAGTATTGCAGAGAGCATCTGGCGAGAACTGGGTAGAGTTTGATTCCCGGTGCTGGTGCCCGCCAAAGCCCAGCATCATTCCACTTGCACAGCCCGGCAGCGTATTTTGGGTCAGCTGGGCGTGCAAATACCCTGACCACCACCACCTCTGTCTGTCTGGGCTGTGTCTTGCAGCTCTCCCCTTCTGCACTCCAACCGAGAAGGGAAACACTGCTGTCAGGCCCTGGATTTCCCACCGTCTTGGTTTTATTGCAGAATCAATTTGATAATTCAAATGCTTTCTTTTGCAAGAGGCTCACAAATTGCTAGAAACAAAACTGGCCGTGGTAGCTCAGAGCCCAAGAGGAGACAAGCACAACCGGCGCCGGCAGCGGCCGTCGAGGCCGGCAGAGGCCATGGGGAAAGGAGAGTCGGGAGAGGATGACTCTCTGAGTTATTCTCCGACCTGAATTATCACAGAAACAAAGGTCTGGTACTCACAAGGGTGATTGTTCCTGATGCTTTCACTTCCTTTCGGAAGGTATAACAGCTATTCAGCTACAAACATTTTTACTCATCTTACTTGTAAAAAAAAATAAATATTTAAAGCAAGACCTGGTGGCACGAAGCAGAAATCTGCCTCACGGAAGCAGACCATCCCAATGTTGTTGGTTAACGCTGCTCTTGCCTTCCTCAAGTCCCCCAGCGAGGAGGAGCACAGCAGCGGTTAACGCATTAATGACGCTGGTGCGAACTGGGTACCGCTGACCGACCGCTGCCATCGCCCCATCACTTGTTAGACGCAGCTGGGGACCAGCACAGCACCCTGCCCCAGCCTTTGCTTTCGCTGCCCGTAGCTGTCAGGGTCAAATCACAACTAACAAGGATGGGAATATTACTCTGAACTCATGTAACAGCACCCACAGGCACCAGCTCCGTCCCTGGGAAATGCCGGCCGGGGGTGCCCGGTCAGCCCCCGGCAGCTCGGGGACCGCGCACACGTTGCAGGCTGCCGTTATCTCACTCCGTGCCGAGATGCGGCTCTGCTCGCCGAGGAGGCAGGCGGAGCGAGCACGACCTACAGCACGCGGCTGCTGTCCTCCACCTTTAAATGCAACCAAAGTCATACAACTGTTTCTTGTGTACCACTTCAAAACCAACTGCAGCTTGCCGTTTCCTCTTTCCGGCGAGTAAAACCATGCTAGTTATCTAGAAAATCCAAGTTATCGTTTACTCAGAGCGAAACACACAGATGAAAGCGCACAGCGGTAGAGCCTGTGCAAAGCTTCTCACTAAAATTGCCGGGGGGGGCCGGCTCCTGTTCTACCAGGGGCAACGCAATCACAGGTGAGCTCTGCTGGGAAGGAACGTTCACAGGTGGGAGCAGGTAACAATTCAGGTGCTCGAGCATTGCTCAGGTCCAATTCTGAGTCGTTGAGTAACGCGAATTTCTACGCAAGGTGCTGATACAGAAATTGTTTCCTTTTAACGATCTATGTGATGTACAAACTCTTTCTTGCATGAACGTGAGGTAGCAGGCCATCTCCATCCAGCGACAGTGCCCAGAAGCGTGCCGGACCACGCTGCCACGCCGGACGGCTCCTGTCTGCGTACGGGGTGTCCCTGAGCTCCCCGTACCCTCCCAGTCCCCAGGGAGGGCAAGTAAAACTCTACCGGGTGCAAATTATTTTAAAACTATATTAAGCAGGTAGGTAGCAAGATCTGGCCTTTCAAATATAAAATGTATTCCACAGAGAGACAGATATTTGATTACAAGTTGAGCAGAATCAGTTAAACAGAAACTCCTTCTCATTGTTGTTAAAAGACCTGGTCAAATAAAAAAAATAAAACACAAAAAAAAGGTTTCAAGCATTTGTGCCAGTGCTTTCTCAGCCTCTCCTTATTCACAGGAGCAGTTCTCATTCATGTTCCTATTCATTTCGTTCAGAGAAGTCCAACAGGTGCCTGTACCCCATTGATGCACTCTACCGTTTAGTTTGTGTCCGTAACGTTGGCCAAAAGGAGAGTAAAATGCAGATTTTCATCCATTCTGTTTGGATGCAAAAGATGAGGACGTTACGGAGGTCTCACCCGCAGCAGGAGTGAGAGCCCTTCCTGCCGGGGAAGCGAAGCATCCCTCGCAGCTCCTCGTGCTCGGGTCCAC
>NW_009621835.1:0-214 GCF_000690535.1 Cariama cristata
CCCAGAATGCTTAGCGCCGCACACCTCCAGGTCACCCTCCCTGAGTGCGCAAGCGCAGTAGGGAGGGCAGCCTCGTCGCTGAGTGGCGTAACGCGTTGGCTAGAGAAGCCGGAAGTGGGGGTGGAGGGACCGGAAGTTGGCTGGGTGTCATGGCGGCGGCACAGTAGGGGAAGGGGGAGCTGCGGCCTGAGGCTGGGGGCGGGGGGGGGGGCCC
>NW_009621835.1:348-2331 GCF_000690535.1 Cariama cristata
GACTCTGTCATCGCCTTCGCCGCCTGTTTGCTGCAGGAGCATCGGCCTGGTTATTTCCGAGGGAAGAAGCGGGATGGCGGGGTAGATGGTTGCTTCTGCGAACAAGGCCTTGTTATCCAAAAAGTTGCTCGTTTTAAGTAAACTCTTTGAATATGTTCTGAATTCCCAGAAAGGACACAGTTAAACACACCTTTATTTTGCTGATAATGGATGAAGAGAGTCTGGAAGCAGCCATTCAGACCTACAATGCCCAGCTGCAGCAAGTGGAGCTGGCTTTAGGGGCAGGCTCGGACCCATCGCAGCAGTCGGACTTGATTCAGTTGCAGGAAGATTTGAAGCAGCTGATAGAACTGACTGAATCCAGCCTGGTGTCTGTTAAAAAGAGCAAACTTCTGGCTACTTTAGATACAAATGCCTCCTCCTCCTCCTCCCCAGTAGGTCTGCTGGAGCGGGACACTAACCCAGATGGTTCTGCCCAAGATGAGGAGTACGCTGCTTTTAAGGAAGCCATTGCTGACCTTGGAACCGATGAAAAGCCTTCAGCTAATAACAATGAGATATCATCAAAGAGAGGTGAAGAAACTGATGACAAAAATGAATCAAAGTACAGTGAAGAGGAGGAGGAGTCTGACAGAGAGGAAGAGGAGGAGGAATTGAGTGGGATGAAGGTTAAAGCCCCCTACTACAGTTCTTGGGGGACCCTGGAGTACCATAATGCCATGATTGTGGGGACAGAGGACTTGGAAGATGGCAGTGCAGGAGTCAGAGTGCTGTATCTCTATCCAACTCACAAGTCTCTGAAGCCATGCCCGTTCTTCTTGGATGACAAATGCAGATTTAAAGAGAACTGTCGGTAAAAAAGAAAAAGGGGTGGGAGGAGGCTTTTGTCTTTCCTGTAGCTGACGGCCTTCTTGTTTGAAGGGATATACCTCCTCTGAAAGTACCGTATTTGGTTTTTTTACCAAATGAAATTCTGCCTTTTTGTTTATGTTTTTAGAATGTGTTATAGTAAGCAGTGGCATTAGTTTGGCTGTTTTCTTTAGCTAATGCAGAGATGAAATGGAAAATCCTGTGGGAAAGTTGCAGAGATTTTACATAATCAATCGAGTGGCTCAATTAATAACTGAATAAGTATTTTAAAATAAAACACCAAAGCTTGTTTGTCAATAGTGCATACATTCCAGTAGCACAGAGAGGCTTTAGAGTCTCTGTCTTTGGAGATCTTCAGCACTTAACTAGGTAAGGCCTTGAGCAACCTGATCAGTCTTTGAAGTTTGGTTGTGCTTTGAGCAGGACTACAGACCTGCGTGTCTGTGTGATCCTGTTTATCTCAAAGGACCTGTGAACTTTTTTACTGGATGTGTCACTAGCAAGGAGAGCTTAATTCTCTGGCATGGGATGCATTCTTTGTTACATGACATAAATAATATCTTTAAGATGAAAAATTAATAACTTGTGTGATTGAAATAATGCATGATAAAACTTCCATGATTACTGGTGAAGATTCATCACCACTGGCAACTCGTTTGCATTCCCTTCAAGGAGGGAAGGAATTTTTATTTAAAGCCTGCTCAAATGTTGTGAAGATAATTCCTCTTCCGCCTTCCCTGGCAGGTTTTCACATGGTGAGGTGGTCTCTGTGGAAGAGCTTCAGCCATTTCAGGAGCCCAATCTGAGCGCGCTGGAGGTGGGCTCAGCCTGCCTGGCGAAGCACAGCGATGGAATATGGTACACGGCAAAAATAACCGGTGAGTCGTGTTTGAGAGTGCTTTGCCAGGATTTTGTATGGAAGATGAAGGCTGATATGCTTAAGTGAATATAAAACTTGACTATTTTGGTTAATGATAGAAAAACATTCGCTATGTAGCGGCAACCCTGAACTGAAAATCTTAGTTGAGAAAACATTCTGAATTTTGTCAGGTTTGGGAAGGGAATAGGCTAGGAAAGGGGAGAGAGTTAGACAAAAAGGAGACATAAAGAGCA
>NW_009621835.1:2362-12645 GCF_000690535.1 Cariama cristata
TGTGGAAGGGAAAGGACCACGTGGTCATTAACTGCCCCAAAAGGGAGGAGGCAGGTATTGCAGGAATTTGCATGCATAGTAGGTTAGAATTGCAGTAATCCGCTCTTGTTTAAACAAAAACCAGGGGAGCTGGCCCTGCCCATCACCTGCTGATACAGGCTTCCCCATGTCCTGGGAAGAGTGAGGGTGTGTTCTCTCTTTTCATCTTTCTTTGACTATTATTAGGTCAGAAGGGAGCAAGTCTAACATCTCATTAATTCAATTTCTCAACAGCCCATATTTCTTCATTTTTAGAAACAAACCTTTAAGTATCAACCCAGGCATTGTGGAAATAGCTTTTCATTGCAGTGGGTGCTTCTCCCTCTCAGATGGAAATCTAAACCCCAAAGAAAAACCAGAATTTTTTAAAACACGTGTTCTGTGGGCCTTCCCCCTCTCCTGTGTCATTCCACCAGAGCTGACTGTTTTAGAAAGCCCTCTGCTGTTGCATATCAGAGACTTACCAGAACTTTGTCCTTGCTTCTCCTTCTGTAGACATTGACAGTGGTTACTACACTGTGAAGTTTGATTCCCTGCTGCTCAAGGAAGCTGTTGTGGAAGGAGATAGTGTCATTCCCCCACTGCGAAGTGACGATGGTGCCGAATCTGAGTCTGATGAAGACAGTGTTGATGATTCTGGTTATGCTAAAAGTAAGAGAGTGGGGATGGTGTGAGCAAAAGCAGCTTGTGATCTAGGTCTGCCTTTCTCTGGGACCTGCTGAATTGCTCTCCTGGAGCTTTCATTACAAATGTCTCACCTCAGATGAAAGAGTAGCTAATCTCTTTGTATGTTGCTGAAAGATAGAGAACGGTAATTAGCTATTATGTTAAAACTGCAAACTAAAATCTTTGTTTTATGCAAATTACTGGGCTAATGAAGGTTGGAGGTTTCCATGGGAACTTCCAACACATGAAAGAAGAGGATGTGATATTTTAGAGATGAGTTCCAAGCTCTGAGTCTGTTTCTTATGTGGCTGGTGGAATGGAGCTAATAGGTGAATCAGGAGACTTCCTCATCTGTGGGAGCTCCGCGTAGCTTCATGACACAAGAGTACGAGACCCCAGTAATTGCGAGTGTTTGGTCTGTCCAGTGCCTCGATGAAGTCGCAGGAACAGCCATGCCCTGTTTTACTGTTGAAAGCTGACACAGAGGGAGGCCAAGTGACTTCTTTGAGATTACGCAGACAGCACTGTCCCTGTGCTAGTGCCACAGTTACATCACAGGGACAAAATTGTGTCCTAGAGCTCCTTATATTTAGCCTAATAGAGGTGATTGGATCCTAAGAACACAAAATTGGCATTATGGCCTAGAGGAACCTCATACCAGAGACATGAGCTGGAGGCACAGAGTAAGTATGACATGCCACTGGGCCAAATTTTACTCTAATGTTATGTCAGTCTGCGTCACCATCCTAGAAGGATGGAAGGGAAGTATAAAAACTTCTGGATGATTCTGCCTGGAACTGTGAGATGGGATGTGCATTAAGTCAAGTGAGATCTCTCATCTAAGTGACTCGCTGTGCAGTGTTCATAAAAGGTGACAGCTCAATAGGTACTAACTAAGGCTGGAGGAGCGGCCGAATGATTCTGGGGTGGGAGAAGTATATTGTACTGCCTCATGAGGGGTTTTCATGCTGTGTGGGTGCGCCAGATGAAGGTTTAGCATAGCAGCTTTGTTTCTGTGTTTCACTGATTCTTCTCTTCTGTGCCACAGTGATAGACTCAGGAGTTCCAGAGAACGGGGAATGGACTCCTGCGTGCAGTTCCTCTTTTGGTGGCTGGGAAGCCCATACCCGTGGTATTGGCTCCAAACTGCTTGTTCAGATGGGATATGAGTTTGGAAAAGGTAAGGGGAGAAGGCAGTCCTGGTGCTGTGAGAGCCGGACTGCCTCAACAGATCCTAAAGCTAGTTAAGAAAAACAAGGTTTTGGATGAAGCTAAAAGTTTTCTCAGCTGAAGGGCCTGTTAGATAAGGCTCAAGCTCTGTGATGAATCACAGCTGTGTTAGAAGGCAAGAAGGGACAACTTATTTAGTCGAAGTACAGGCAGGTGTGTGCACCAATCCCTGTATGGTAACAGCAAAAATCGGAGGCATTTGGAACCATGGTCAAGTTCATGATTAAAGCCGTGAGAACTATTGTATGAGATGTTCAAAGGCTTTAGGTAGAAGGGAACTGATCTATGAAGCTTCTGATGTCTGTGTTAAAGCATCTGCTGCTCTAGACGCAGACTTCAAAGCCTGCTCAACTAGCTTCTCACTACACAAAGCGTATTGAGCCTTGGGGGCTTTAGGAGAGCAGTCTGCTACTTGCATTAGTCTCTAGTTCTCCCAGAAGAACCAAACCAGTTTTAAGAACCTGACTTGAGAAGCTGAGAATGGGAGGCTGAACCTAGTTTCACAGAAACCAGCCTGATGGATGGCCTCGGGCTTTTTACCACATATCTTCTGCTGTAGAAGGCTCCTGTCGTAGCATCTGCATCCACTGTGCTATGGCCTTTGCTGCCCGCCTTGACTTGGGTGGTAGTTACGGCTTTTTGTACCTCAAAAGCCTGTGTGCTTGTTCCAAGCTTGTGACTGTCAGCATCAGCGTGTGGTGGGAGGCAACTCGGAGTGGGGATGTCCTTGCTTGCAGTAATCGTTTGGCATCTCTCCTCAGGGTTAGGGAAGAATTCTGAGGGCCGAGTGGAGCCAGTGCAGGCTGTGGTACTTCCTCGAGGGAAGTCCCTCGACCAGTGTGCTGAGGTGCTTCAGAAGAAGAAACAGGGGAAGCTGGACCCAGGCAAATCAAGGAAATGTCGAGCAAAGGGAAGCAGCTCTGGACAGTCCCCTGCAGGCAGTCGTAAGCCTCCCCGCAATGTGTTTGACTTTTTAAATGAGAAACTGCGAGGGAAGAGCACTGGGGAGAAGGCTGGAGGGATGGCGCTGCCGGAGAGGAACAGCAAAGAGATCTACCACGCTAGCAAGAGCACCAAGAAAGCCCTGAGCGTCCGCCTCTTCCAGACAATGGAGAAGATTGAACAAACGCAGAAGGATATCAGAGGAATCCAGCAGGCCCTGGCACGCAACATTGGACGGTAGGAAAACGTTCTCTTTGGGACTGCAGGATGAACTGAGAATTCTTGGTGCTTCTGAGAAGGGGTGGGCTTGAAATGAGGTATAGGAGGAATAAGTGAAACGTATCTGGACAAGACCTAAGGGGAAGTGGAGGAGAGAGACTTTAGCGTGTGCTTCAGATCAGCTTGGACACTGGCAGATGTGTCTGGGGTCCCTTGGCTGGAATTCAGGCTGTGGCAGAGAGAGGAGCTCTCTGAGGAAGGGTACTGGGGACCTTTCCTTCTCGTGCCAGTCTCTGCAGCGTTGCTGTTGGGCATCACAAGAGGACATTTTCTAGCCCAGATGGTGCTGAGCATCAGGTTCTTCCTGGCTTTCAGCAGGTCACTTGCGCTAATCCCGCAGGAAAGGGCAAACCCTCCTGGGATGGTGACAAGCCTTTGATTCTGTCATGCAGGATGACATTCACATAACGCTTTTTGCTTTCAGGCACAGCATTGCCACAGCTCAGCTGGAGGAGAAGCTGGCTAATGCGCACAAACAGCTGGGGCAGCTGCAGGCCCAGGAAGCCAGTCTGCAGCGGGAGCAGAAGAAAGCAGACACGCACAAGAAGATGACCGAGTTCTAGTCTGAGAAAGGCGTTTGACTGCAGTGATTGTCCTTCTAGCCAGCCCCAGTGCTCATGGCCTCAGAGCCTCGGTGAGCCATCCTGCTCCTCTGGGCCTCAGGCCCCCGAAAACGGGGCTGAAAAGCAGCAGTTTCTAAAACTAGATGCTTCTGAGCTCTGCTGCGAGGGGGAGGAGTACCCATCTCTCCAGCCCTGAAAGCATTCAGTAAGCCTGAGCCTTGTGTAAGGACCAGCTACAAGAAATATGATTCTCTGCTCTCTTACACACTTCTTTCCTCTGTTATCACCGCGGTAGCACCTCCATCCAGAGTCTGTAGCTACTCGGGTGATGACATTGCTGGCTACAAACCAGCTGAGGAGGGGCTTTGAAAGCCCCACATCCTGCCATCAACTGTGGCTTGGGTTTGCAGCCAACTGACAAACACCAGTGGCGGCAGGATCCCGAGCACATTCTGGTGAAGCAGAAAAGGCTTCTGATGGGTGAAAACAGCAAAGGCAAATTGCTTCAGCTTCTGTCTACCTTCTGGTTTTTTGCTACGGGATTTACCTGAGAGCTCAGGTTTTTTGGGAGCAGTTCCTTGTAGCCCTAGTGTAATGAATAGATAGAAGACTGGCAGCTTGGAGGTGGGTACTAGTGGCCTCAAGCATCATATTTCATCAGTTTGACTGTAAGAGTATCCCTAGGACATCCTATAGCCTCACTCAGTGGCTTGGCATGGAAAGCTGCGTGGTTCCACAAGTAGAGTGCCAAAGCTGGGGGAATAAGAGAGCAGAGTAACGGATTTTCACACCTCCTAGCTAGGAACAACTCCACAGGGAATCTTGTGATTTTTGCCATCATTACTTCAGTTTTTCTGTCCAGGTGGCTCGCTGAACACGAGTCCTTTTATTAAGAAACCTCAGGACCCAGACGCAGGTCGGACTGGGCCCCAGATGCGCACAAAGATCAGGAGGTCTGTATGTGCCCAGCGTGCAGCCCTGTCAGAGGGAGAGCTTCAGGCTCTGCTGGAAGCAGGCCAAGCAAGCGAAGCGCCCTTCCCTGCAGCACGGAGAGTCTTTGGACAGGAAGGATATCTTCTCCCCTAGGTTATATTCTGTGTTGGCAGCAGCCAGTCCTTGCCCCGGAGGAGATGATGGTTTCATCAGACTCTGTTTCTGGTGGGACTTGTGCATTGTAGTTGCTTTTTTTTAAAAAAAAAAAATTATTTGCAATTTGATGCCAGTATCTTAAGGACATGGATTTTTTTCTTAATTTAAGAAATCACTTTCCTTTTATTCTGTGAGTTGTTTTTCTAATGAAAAGTTTTGCTCCTTTAGTACCATTTTTTTAATCTGTTCCTAAGAAACTTGCTTTTTTAAAAAGAAAAAATTATTTGCAATTTGATGCCAGTAAAGGACACGGTTTTTTCTTAATTTAAGAAATCAATTTCCTTTTATTCTGAGTTGTTTTTCTAATGAAAAGTTTTGCTCCTTTAGTACCATTTTTTTAATCTGTTCCTAAGAAACTTAGAAAGCTGTCAGCCTGAGCCAGGCTGCACCTACTTGTAGGGTCAGGCTGCCAAACTAACCAGAAAATCTGAGGCTGAAGGAGATACGATCAGAGTTGTTCAAGTCATGTGGGATTTAGCATTACTGCAGACACACCTCGGAACACACAGCGACAGCAAAAATAAACAAGATGAACGTTGTCAGGTCACCTGTCCGAGTGACCCTTCCTCTTGGAAAGCACTTGGATCCTGCTGTAGTGGCCACCATGTGGATGTGAAAGGTGGTGTGGGCCGCCTTGAGCACTTCAGCATCCATTGCTTTCTAACTAAATTGGCCGTACTATCTTCGTTATTCTGAATTTGTGTCCTCTACGCACTGGGCTTAACTCAAGGGTTTAACAATGGTTGCTCAGTGCCCTTCCCTCACAGATGACTGACTGTTCCCCACACTCAAGCGTTGAGTGGTGACAAGGATTAATGTGCCCAGCTTAGCATGGGTGCATGCTGAAGTGGCCATGACTGGTGAGCTGAGCTGGACGGAGAAATTTCTTGGGTTTGTTTTGTGCTCTGACACTATTTCACATCATCATCTCTTTAAGAATTGGGTGTATTAGCCCTGTGTCTCAGCTAAGTCATATTTTGACCCTTCCTTGGGAGTTCCACAGCCTTAATTGCCAGACTCGCATTCGAATGGCTGCTGCCTCCCACCCAAGACAGTTCACATCCCTGGTGAATAAAGTTGGTTTTTATTTTTTCGCCTCTGTCCTTGTAAGGCGTTGCTCATTTGCAAGGTAATGATGATCTGTGGCGACCCAATCTTTCCTTATATTCCCCTGCGGATAGAGAGCTGGCACTAAAACCAGCTCGGTGGGAAGCGGAGCGCTGCAGAGGGTGCTCTTGTGTGCCGGGTGCCCGCAGAGCCCGTCTGCAGCACCGCTCGCAGCCAAGGCGGGGAGAAACCCAGCCTACCATTGGGTGAAGCAACCACCTCTGCAGGCCAGGAAGCGAGCTGTGGTGTGTGCTGCATGGTATCTGCTCCGAGCTGTCTGCTCTGGAAGGAGCTAAAGAGGAGTGGGAGAGCTCAGATCAAGATGTTTGAAATGTTCTGGAATTCCTAATTAGGAATAACTCTGCGGAATAAAAGAAACGAAATTCTCCAGGTTGGCTGGCAAGGAAGAGAGCATGATCGGATCCCGGCTCTTCGCGCTCACTGGCTTTTGAGTTTCTGCAAAGTAAGTAGCGTTTGCTTTCTTGCCTGGAAAACTTGGGTATCTGCAACTAAACCAGGGGTTGAAAAATACTTTTCAAAACCCCTGATCTATATAGAAATCGCAGCGTAGTCGGAGATGCTGTTGCAGCTAGCTAGACTGGACAGGCAGGATTCCTACTCCTAACGCTGCAGTGGGGAAGCATCAGCTGAGTTAAACTCAGTTGGCTGCAGGCTTTGCGCCGCTTGCTGCTTTGGGCTCTGGAAGCATCTGGGCTTAAAAAAGAAGAAAAGGTGCTTGAGCTTGGCAGTGCTGCTGGGGGCCCGTGGCTTGAATCTAGAGCTTGAGTGGGAACCGATTGCTGCCGTGGTGAATGAATTACTGAGTTCAGAGATGTGGGGCATTGGGTTTTTTCAACAGGAAAATGTCCAGTTGTCTTATGGGGAGGGCAACTAGAGTTTTTGCTGGTGTGTGGAACGGCTTTTGGGGAACTGCTGAGCTCCTGGCTGCAGGTGAGGAGACTTGAAATAGTGTGGTTATTGAAACGCTGTCCTCTGTAAACCTGAAATTATGTAAAACTACTCAATTTGTGGCAAGAAAACCACTATGGTAAATTCTCGAGAAAACATGTATCTCGTTAATACGCCCGTCCTGTATTTTGGAATCTGCCTTCCCATAACTGCAGCACCGAGGTCTGCGCTGGTGTCCTGCTGCGGCTCAGCTCTGCAGAAAAGCAGGTTCTCAACTTCTGCTTAGAGGTGCGTTTCTCTGCCCAAGTGAGTGCATTTCCAGCAATCGCGGAAGGGCGGGAAGAAAGAAAAATGCTGAAATGATGTCAACCTTGACCAAAGCCACGCGGTGTGAGCAGGCAGGTCACTTACCTTAAGGTTTTAACATCATATTTTCTCAGAACCCACTCCAGCATAGGAGTAGTGATCAGGACTGTAATTAGAAGCGTGCATCCAAATTTTGTGATGTTTGGGTCTGGTGTTTAGAAATATAGTTGGTCCTTTCTAAATGAAATGCCTCCAGAGGAGTTTGACCATGAAATCTCTCCCTCCCACTGCAGAAATGCAAATGAAGTGGGTGAGATCTCGCGCCTGCTCCATGTTTGAAATAGTCTTAAAATTCAGTAATTGCATCCCATGGTCTAGGGCAGGTTCAGGGTTGTTGACTAACTGTGATGGGGCTTTCACTTTTCATAACTGAAAAGAAAAGAGAGAGATCTACTTCTGCTTCTTGGGCCTTTTTTTCAGTACGACTCCCCAGGGTGCCCGAGCTGCGTTTGCTGCAGCCATGTTCGCAGTCACTGATGGAAATCAGCTTGCAGTGCTTCTCCTGGTTTCTTGCAAATACGCTTTTGGTAGTTTCATAGACTTTCTTCTTGCCACCCTGCGCTGAACACTCTGTGTGGTTTTATCTTGGTAGATGAATCAGAGGCCAGGCAAAATCATCGGCAGCAGCACTTAATTTTATAGTAAATTTAATCTTGTTTTCATGAAGGCCAACAGAGAAACTTGCGCCTTTTGTAGGAGTCACAAAAAACTCCTACGTCGCGGAGTAACAAACCAACTGCACTGGTTGTGCTTGTGCTCAGGGATCGCAAACGGGAGTACTTTCCCGCTTGGTGGGCTGTGGGTGTGCGACGCACGTACGCAATGGCTGTCGCTGCTCTCATCTTCAAAGCCATCTTGGCTTGTGGAGCCGGCGCGTTATGAGATGCCGTCTGCTGAGTCTCCCGCCCCGGAGAATAGCCCCGGGACTGGGAGATCAATAACTTTATTAGCAGGAAATTCAGGTGTACATTTTTGGAAGGTCTGTTTGAGACTTTGCCTTGCAAACCTGCTCAGTCCTACCTGAGCGGCTTCAGGCACTGGCTTTTCCTCTCAAATTTGTAATTCTGGGAGAACCAACGTTTTGTCCCAAGAAGTGGCTTCTCCCAGTGACTGCTGAGCCTGGATACACCAACGTGCGTGCACTGGGCATTTTTATAGGGCAGAAATCCAGGGGCAACCACTGACCTCCTGCACAGCAGAAAGTAGGTCAGAAGAATTTCTCTGTATTAATTTCAATTTAGGAAGCCTCTCCATCCTTCAACGTTACAAATTCAGGGATGGAAACCACCTGCTGTGGGATAAGCTGCCCGGTGCGTTCCTGCCTGAGCATGCTAAAAGCTCGCACTTGGATTCTGACACGGCACCGGCGCCCAGCCATCGCACCTCCTTATAGTTTGGTCTGCTAAACCTCAGAGCCCGCTCCGTTCTGCCCCGAACGCAGTCGCCTCTGCACCCTGCGGTCCTGCTGCTCTAATCAGCTAAACAAGTTCAGCCAGGGCTGTCTAAAGCGCCTGCCTGTGTTGCAGGTAACCGTATAATTAAGGTACGCTCAGACAGAAAAGCAGTGTTGTCTAATTAAAACAGCATTGGAGAGGGAACAGCCTTCCCTTCCCAGCTCTGATCTAAGCCAGTCTGTCCAGCCCGGTTAGTCCCTAAAACCTCTCTGTCTCACTTTCCATGTTGAAATAATTGCTCTCAAGGGGTTAAGGCTTCTGTCAGGGAAGTTTCCAAAGGTGTGGGAAGTTCTCAGATAAAAGGGTGCTGCAAGGGGGCAGAGACTTGCCGGTTATTGGGGTAAAGATGCGCCAAAGATGCTGCCGTGTGACACGGGGTGCAGGGGAGAGGGGAGCGAGATGGGTCCCTCGACGGGCACAGCCCTCCCCGCTCGCCACGGCCCCCCCCGCTCGCCGGGGGGCTGGGGCTGCTGTAGCCGCCGAGATTCACGCGAGGCAGGGTGGCTTCTCACCAGAGCTCGCCTGATCTTTGTCATCCGGATTAAGATATGTAAGAGGGTGAGCAAGAGGTGCGCAGTGCGCCCCACGGGATCTCTGTGTCCCCAGCTGTGCCGGTGGAAGCTGCCCTGCTGGGCTGTGCCAGCCCTGTCCCGCCTGGGCACTCTGCCGTTGGCCCCGTCGGGATTGGTTACCGTGACTTCTTGGAGCTCTGCTTTACTCCGGCGGTGGGAATTGCCTCAGTCTCCCTTCGGACCAGGCGTTTTCCAGGTGCTGGCACGCACGCCTCCCGTAGCAGGCCAGCCTTTTTGGGGAGCGGGGCTTGCACAGAGCTGGGAGCAGCAGCCGCCGTCTTGACACGGGTGCGGGTGAAGCGGCATCAGCCTTTGCGTTGGGCTTTGCAGCACGCTGACGGGCCGAGCGGAGACGGGGACGATGGGACGGGGTGGCACCGAGAGCCCCTTGGGAAAGGCGTGGGATCCCGACGGGTTGGGGAACGTCTGCTCTTTGTGTCGGGCTCCCCGGCACCTTCGTGCCTCTGCACCGCTTGCTCTGGCCTTGCCGCTGCCGTGGTTTGCAGAGGAGGACCTTTTAACCTGAATAAGGCGCAAGGAAGAGGGCTGAGTTTGGGGAAGGCACCGCTTTTTCTTTAGGCAGAGGAAAGTGGTCGGAAGGTCGGGCGTTTTCTGCTCTTGTGTCACAGCACAGAGCGGCTCCAGAACCAGGGTCGTGGTGGCGGAGGCGTGGGGTCCGTGCGTGCTCCGAGGAGCCGGCCCTGCTGGGCTGGTGCTTGGTCGCGATCCCGCAGCTCCTGGCCCGAGTACGGATCGTGCTGGGATGCTGCAGGCAGCGACTCGGGTCCCCGTGAGAGCACAAACGTCGTGGTGGGCTTTGCAAAACTGGGCTGGGCTCGGCCCCCCGGGAGCTCGCTGTGCCTGGCGCCGCGACAGGAAAAAAAAGCTGCGAATGGGGGGACACCGGTGACGCCGGCAGCACCGTCGCTCGCCCCCAGGATTTTCTACCTGGTGACTCTGCAGGTCGCATAGCGTGGGTGGATGGGGCTGAATCCCCTGAGGCTTGG
>NW_009621835.1:12758-12991 GCF_000690535.1 Cariama cristata
CTCTCCTTGCCCATCCCGTCTGGGCCACCCCATGACCCTCACTGGGGAGCGGTGCCACCCCCATCCCACAGCCCAGGCCAGTGTCCCGGTGTCCCTAGAAAGTGCACTGGCACTTTTGGGGTGTCTCCAGAGGGTTTTGGGGGCCCCTGGGCATCTCCTTTTCAACATCTCAGTAGCAACTTGGGAGCTGGAATCTTGTTGGGTTTGTTGGGTGGTTGGTTGGTGTTTTTTTT
>NW_009621835.1:13082-13326 GCF_000690535.1 Cariama cristata
CACGGTGCCCCCGGGCAGGGCAGGAACTTGCCAGAAAATGAGGCCCCCGGTGCACGTCCCCCTCCCGAGCATCCGGAGAGACCCCCTGCCCGGGGGGGCTGTGCTGTGGGGTCCCCAGCAAGCCCTGGGGGCTGCAGAGCACCGTCTCATGCCGTGGTGAGCCCAGCAGCACCCAGCTGCACCCCGACTTGTGTTTTCTCTCCCCAGAGCTCGGCCCGGCAGTGGTATCGGCAGCGGCTCCCTC
>NW_009621836.1:0-225 GCF_000690535.1 Cariama cristata
GGGGCACCGGGGCAGCCCCAGCCGCGGGCATCGGGCACCTACCTCCATGGGGACAAGGATGGTCTGAGGCCAGGCCGGGATGTGTGCCCGTGAGTGGGTCTAGCTCAGCAAGGCCCATGGCCGAGCAGGGCAGGGCTGTGTGGAGCTGGAGACCAGCCCTGCTGTGGTGTCGCTGGGGTGGGGACTGATGGCCCCGAGGGGCTGCCGGGGGGACCTGGGCCGGGG
>NW_009621836.1:352-33546 GCF_000690535.1 Cariama cristata
TAAGGAGAGAAGCTACTCCTTCAGAGACAGGAATTTCTGTCTCAACAAACTGCAGTACCTGGAAGGGACTCAGGAGAGAGACATTTTTCGCTCTGCTGACCTCCAATTTGGCCTCCAGCTCCCTGGACATTCTTGGGTGTTAGCGTAGGGGCAGGAGCGAAAAGTCGTGCAGATACCTGCAGAAGTTAACACCGTGTGGGAAGGAACGAATAGTTACCATGTATATCTGTGCATTATGGGGCACAGGTGGCAAACATCTGATTTTAAAATTGTCTTCTAATTTCTGTCATAAAAGCAAGTTTCCATTTGTTTACAACTTTGTCTAAATATCACTGGATTGATTATTGTAGGTGCATCAGGTATTGTTCTCTGCCTGAAATGTAAAGGAGGTAAAATTTCAGATAAATTAGCAGTCATTTACTAGTGTAGAATTTATTTTTTTTTTTTCCTGGTACATAAGTTGCCTCTTTGGAAAGATTTAGGTCTCACACACTGTGGCGCAGGATATGCACTGGCATCACTGTCAAATATGTGCATGTAGGCATCTTTGTGAAAAAATTATCCCATATTCAGCCAAGATAAGAATTTCTGAAAAATTTCAGATTCTGTAGATTCTGTAGAGTTTTATTAGTGGTCGATTGCTAAACTTTTTGAAGGCTGACTCTGTCCTAGGCATTTTAGGTGTTCTTGAAATGATTTCTGATAGCACCAAAACATCGGTGTGGAGCTTGGCCATAGGAAATCAGAAGATGAAAACTCCTGTGTCTTGATTCCCAAGGGAAAAAGCAACCTAGCTGCAAAGCCTGAGTGTGAAGAGGAAGACTTGGGGGAGTTGTAAAGAGGGAATATTGGCATGATGAGTAGGAAGGAGAGAGATACTGGCAAGAGAAACAAGTGGGCAGATTTGAAGCAGTAGAGGGGGAGGGAGTAAAAGGTGTTTAAGGAAGGGAGACTGCAATAGAAGTGGGGAGAGGAGAAGTGAAAAACAAGTGCAGTGAAAATAAAACAATGTAAGTGAAAAGGCTCTGACTACTGGAATACACTCCCCTCAGAACCCAAGGAAGAAACCACAGGATTCCTGAATGTTAAAGGGTTGTCAGTAAAATATAATGGGATTTCAAACAGGGAGGTTGAGAAGGAGTCTTGCTTGTTTATCTTTTGAACGTAAGAAGCTCCATAAAGCCAAAAAGCCCTAGGATAAAAGAACAGTATTATTCCTTTGCCCACTTGAGTTCTAGAAAGCTGGAAAATGCCAGGGCTGAAGTTGTCTCTGTAATCTTAATTCAGTCATTGTGCACATATGTGCTTTGGTATAGTTTTAAATTACATAATCTTGTACTTCTTGTTTACTGTAAGACACCTACTTCACTCAGTGTGTAGAGTACATGTCCTCTGCAAATCAATCAAGAGGTTTAGAATATCACTTCACTTCTTCCAGGAATTGGAGAGTGTACGTCTACCAGGGCTTTCCTGGGAAGGACATGAAATCCTTCTCATAGGCTTCATGAGCTTACGGAGATAGAAGTCTGTGATGTGGCACTTTGAGACATGGTTTAATGGGTTTATCAGGCATGGTGGCATTGGGTATATGGTTGGACTTGATGATCTTTGAGGTCTCTTCCAACCGTAATAATTCTATGATTCTATTAGTCCAATTAACAAAAGGGTTCAAAAGGGGCAAAGAGCAAAGAAAAAAAATGCAAGGGGCTCTGAGGAGGATAGAGAACAGAGTGCTGCTGATTGCCAAGAGGAGCAGTAAGTGCTGCCCAGGAGCGAGGTAGCGGCTGTGGACAGAAATACTTTCAATGGACAAGAAAATGATCATAGAAAATGGCACACAATTTCGGCAGAAGAAAGAGTAGCTTCATATCTAAGGGAGCTGAAGGTTTCTGTGGAGAACGGGATTCTTATTCTCCCTCTGTCCTCCCTGTGCTGAGTCATTTCAATCAAAGTCTTCACAGGTGGTGTTACCTGTATGGTCCTCAACCATTGCTCATTGCAACTCATCCTCAGGTCTTTGAAATAATTGACTCTTACTTTTGCTTGCCAGTCATGTGTTCCAAAACTCATCCTATTAGTATGATAAATTATAATTATTAGTAAGTATTTATTACAGAAGTTCCTAGAGACTAGTATAGGTTCTATTGCATTAAGAATTTAAAAAGTGATAAAATGATCTCTCTACTCCAAAGAGAGATTGTCACTGTCAAAATACCTAAGACAGGCAGACCACAGGAGGGGAGGCAACCAGGGCAGTGGGGTGAAGAATGATTTGCTCAAGGTCACTCAGGAGGTATTTAATGGCAGTGCTGGAATGAGATACTCTTAGAATCACAGGAGTTCTGCTGCTAGGAGTCATTTGTTTAAAAAGATTGCCATGCATTTAAACAAAATGATCTGTAATGGAAGCCTGTCACCTGTGATCTGAGCAAAGTAATTTATTATTCAAGAACCATACAGATAATTTACAATAGTTCTTCTGTGCCTTTAATGTATAGTAACTGTAATCACGGAATTGCTTCTGAAATCTCTTTTATGCTACTTGGCACTCCATATGGTAGTTGGATACTGCAGGAAAAAATATCCTCCAGGAATCATTGAGCCAGGCTTTAAGCCAGGCAATCTCCTCTAACACTTTCAGAGCAAGCCATACTATAAAAATGTAAATGCGGTAGCAATACTTCTTCTTCACACCATTTTTCAAAAGGTAAATGTAAGTGTTGTTCAAACCACGGTGCAGCTTGAGAGCATTTGTAAAGGACATAAAAAATCTGAGTTACTCTGCGTAGGTGGCTTTACACACCTGTGACTGTGAAGGCTCTCTGTTTCAGACATATATCATCCAACCACATCAGTAGAAAGACGTGCAGTAATTGCAGCTCCACACAATTTTCTTTCCTCTTTCTCCTCTCCCCTTACTTCTATTTTACACATCTTTTGTTGCAAGCGCTCAGGCATTCTCCCTTCCTGACGCATTTGGGTAAACACTACCCACTGAGAGGTGTGGTTTTCTAGTGTGTTCACTGGCATAAGTGAAGCAGATTACAACAAACAAGTGACAGATGAGATAACAGAGGGGAGGGGATGGAGAAACAGAAAGGAAGGGCATGAATAGGATAAGAGAATGAGGAAGAAGATATACAAGTACTGGGAAGGAAAAAAATCAAATTACAGAAGTAAAATGAGAAGGAAAATTAGGGGAGGGAAAATGAGAAGGAAAATTAGGGGAGGGAAAATGAGAAGGAAAATTAGGAAAAGTAGGCCAGAAATGTGATAAATGTGGAGAGATCCAGCCTTGAAGAGGGAAACAAGAACTCCTATTGCAGCTATGGAGCAACCAGATTGGTGCCTCAGATCCCCTTTTATAACAGGAAAGTGGAAAGATTAATGCAAATTTCTCTTTCCTGTGTTGTGAGAGATTGGGAAATTATCACTAAATACGTTAGCAAACACTGAAAGATTGTATGTTTATGTGCAGTCCAGAAAAGGAGGAAAGAGAAGAAAGGATATCCAAAGGGAGGCCAGAAAGAGAACTTGAGAATAGAAAAGAGAAGACAGGCTGTTGAACAAACAAAAGATAAGTAGAAAAGAGAAGAGTAAATAGAAGGGGAAAGAAAAGAAGCAAGGCCACCAGCCCTTCCCTAAGGGGTTATGAGGAAATGAGTCAACGGAGTGTGAAAACTAAAAGGACTGTTCTCTCAGAAAGCAGAAATGGGGAGTGGGAGTCTTGCAGGAAGAAGGTGGTAGAAAGAAACTACATTTTCCCTTCTAAATTTCAAACCTCCAGTTTAGTCATTTGAATGGATTTGACCTAAATGCAGTCAGAGCTTTCTTCTTTTTTTTCCCCCTGTAATCTACACGAGGCATTGAGAGGAATCAGTACCTAGTTTTAGACCCTATTACCTAAATTAAGATGTTGTAGTATTAGCTAATCACTGCATTGATCCTAGTGCAACAGTGTTTTCCCAAATAAAATATGCAAGTTATATTCAAGAGCCAGAACTGGCAAAGCAAAAGCTTAAGGGATCTGCCCCTGCCCTGTGCAATCCCAGATCCCCTTCCCTCCCTGTCCCTCACCTTCCTTCTGGACTTGTGCTCTGAGTTCCCCGGCTTGCTTCCAGAAGTCTTCGTTGTATGTAGATATCTACCAAATGAATATACTGCTTTTCTTTTTTGATCTTCTCATTCTGTGGTTAATTGCTAATATTATGTGAGAATTTGTTGCATCCGTGAGCATCTTTAAGAGGAATTGAAATAACATTTAAATAAAGGAATACAGAACAATTTACAACCCTAGTAATCGACATAAATACATTTTTAATACTCTGTTTATTTCTTTGCAGTCAAGCAATCTAATTGGGTTTGATTTCCTAATAGAGGCATACACCAGGAATGTTATACCCTTCATATATGCTCCAATTAGTTTGGGCTAAAATTCAAATTCAAGCTCAAATTGAAAGGGGTCAAGAAGAAAAAAGGGAGGGAGGGGCAGGGAGCAGGCATGTATTTACAAATTTTTTTAACATCATGGCCTCTGTTGAAACCAAAGGATCTGAGGAGCACAAGCAATTCTAATGGTATTGCGCTGCTTAGTTTTTGTTCTGTAGCCAAGGAAACTGTCAAGTAGTAAGGCTTATCTAAGAAGAGTTATCTGCTCAGGATTTGACTAAACCATTTTTGGTGCAGGGCACCTCTAGGTTTCAGCAGACAGTACCAGTTCTGAGTTCCCAGCTGTTTCCAGGAGTGTTTCTCAAGCATGTTTCCAGCCCGTGTCCCATACCAAGGCCAGATATGGCCATGCACACATCATCTGCACACTCTGCCCCTCGTTGTGGAAACCACATGAATTCCAGAAAGGAGCCATGGTGCGAGTAACAGGTTCGCAGTCTGGATCAAGGTGCCCAGGCAGCAGGGTGTGCTGATACTCCCCTCCAGAAGCAAGCAGAGGTGCTGATCCAAGGACTTGTGTACTTTAACCAGGTGGGAGGGGGCAGTTTTGTGTGCTGCAGCCTTCACCTGAAGGCTGAAATTTAACATGCAGCATCTGTCTCAATACTTCCTTGTTAACTGCTGGGACCTTAAGGTTTCTAATTTTTCCTGAAGAGAGTAATGAACACCTAAATCACTGTAAGAATGCACGTCTCGGACACTTTAGGTATTTTGAAAGCTCGAGAGCAGAGATTAAGTGTTGGGAATGTTTTTTAAGTGTTGTGTGCTACAGCAGCAATTCACAGTCCTGGACTGGTTTTGGCATGTTTAAAAAACAGCAGTTGCTTTTAAGCTGAAGTTTGCTACTTGCACATTCATTTAGTAATTTGCACGTATGTGCGTTCCTTTGAAATTTTACCTTTAGTGTGAAATATTACCTTTGAAATGTTCCTCACAATATACATTTTTCAGAAGTCTTCACTGTAAAAGTCCAATAAAACTCTTAGCACTGGTAGTTTTGCCCAGATTTAATGAATTTTTGTTTATTTATAAATTAAGAATGGGAATTGTTGAGTAGTATAAAGTCTATCTGGAACCAGATTAGGTTTGGTATTTAATAAACACCCTGATCCATCATTGTGCATAATTGTGCTGCTTTCTTGTAAGCCTCATTATGCTTTTGAAGGAGCATATTTCTTTCCACATACAGGTACTGAAAATTCATATACTGAGAAGCACTTCTGTTAGTTACATCTGGAGTAAAATGCACAGCAGTGAAAAAGAATTGAAAGGATTCTGTACAATAATGTCATAGAGTTTCAGGTCTGTTGCTAACAACTCATGTCAACTTTGCTCAGTCTACAAGTTCAGTGACTTCTTGTAGCCTAAGAGAGGGTCCAACAAACATTCAACTTGGTTTATTAGGGGGAACCTAGATATTTTCTTTGCCTTTTTAAATATATTTCTACTGATCTTAAAATTTCCACAGACTAAATTATCGTATCAGAAATAATGTTTTTGTTAAGTAAAAGGCCTATGAAAATAGATACAACACCTACAATTTTTTACAGTGACTTTTCAGGACAGGACCATATTTTAAGGATTTTAGTCAGTTAAGTAATTGCTACATTGGGGAAAATATTCAGCTATATTTTTGCAGTCTTAGTTCTCTAGGGATTCTACAGGGATCATCTGTGTCACTACAATACCTTTACTCCTTTCTCCTTTTAAAACTTTAATTCCAGTGATATTCCCACAGATCCAGGGAATCCTGATATAATTGTAATGGACATGTAATTATGTTTCAAATAATATTTGTCCTGTAATGAGTGTAACAAAAACACATTTTATTCTTCAAACATTATAGCTAATATTTTAGGAAACTCTTAAGACTAGCTTTTAATTTGCATGTCCAATCAAAGCAGGTTTGATGGCAGGTGCATGTCTGAATGTTAAACACAGAGATTCCCTATAGACGTAGAAGGGGCTGGTTTAGTATGTTCTTTTATCCATGGTTTCATCGCTGAGGTTTAAACCAACTCTAAATCGCTCCCTGGACATAAAACTACCCAGCTTGCTAGACAAGCATTTGCAGCAATTATACATCTGAATTCAGTGATTTGTACTCACAACTAGATGCATAAAATCATGTCACAAAGATAATTGCAGGCAGAAATTACAAGTCAGTTGTAAAGGACTGGCAATACATGTTTTTCTGATATAAACAGCAAAGTTCCTTTCAAACTTTAAACCTCTCACAAATGTGTTACAAAATGAAAGAAACAATTGCAGGTATATTTAGAAGTGCAGTAAATAGAGCGAGATGGAAGTAGCTGTTGTTGGGATGAGGAATATGATATCAAACTTCAAAGATAATTTCATGTATGCTTCAGCAGGCCTGGTTTTCTTTCAGAGTACATGGTATAGAGCTAACAGTGCTAAGTTCTCGTCTGATTGAAATTTCTGCAAATGGCACAGATCAACTGCACATACTTTCACTAAATAAAGCTCAAGCCAAACACTTTTTTAACTATTTAGTTCTGTTCTTCCACAAAGAGAAGAAAAAGAATGGAAAACTGTATTAACACAGTATGTTTTTAGCTGAGAAGTATAAGGAGTTATCAGCATGAGGATGACAGTGGAGTCAGCTGTGAGAGGACTGGGTTGACAACATACCATACGTATATCAGCGGATTAAAAGGAAAGGGCAGAGATAACCGATTTTTCCCATTTGAGAAGTTCTCTGATTATAACACAGTCTAGATTTTCAGAGCTGTTAATAGGCAGAGATAATGGTTATTCAGGAAGGGGTCAAGATACTAAGTAGAGAGCTGGTCCGTCGTCAGTTCCAGTGAAAAGATTTGGAACAATTTTGCACTGTCTGGTGGCACAGCCTGGCTAGGAACAACAGCATGAGACAGTAGAACTTACTAAGGTTATATGGTTTTTCTTAGAAATGCTGCAGAGTGAAGAGGCCTTACTTTGTTTCTGTTGAATAAGAGAGTTTGATTGCCCTACCCATCCACAGTTACAGTTGGCTTGGAAAACAAGGAGACCGATAGCCCCCTACTTTGGCAAGACAAGATTCTGTATCTAAAGGGTTTTCTTCTAGATCATTATTTTGGTTTGTGGATCAAATCATACTTGAACATCAGATAGAAATCCATTTGAGAACTGATGCAATATACCACAAATGTGGGTCTTCTCACACCCTAAAGAACGGATCTAACTAAGCCAGCTATTGATTCAGTCATGCTCCCAAAATGTATAATATAGTTAAGTATATCTTTTAGAAACAATTGGCATATTCAAATCTAATTTATGCACACATTAGATCTCTAAGTGCATAATGATGCACAAAATTAGATGGGAATATAAAATATCAGCAAGTTTCAATTTACCATATTTGGATGACATATACTCAGGTTCATGTTGTATTCTTTTTAGCCTATGTTCTGAGCCAATTGTCAGTGATTGAAAGTGATTAGCAGAGGGTTTTTCTAAGAGAAAAAATGTTGAGGAAAAAAGGCATTAGAAGTGAGATAAAAAGCCTAAAAAAAAAAGAAACAGAAAACACCTTTTTAAAAACCTGTTACCATGGAAAATATATATAAACCAAGGCTGAAATGATCTCTCACACTTTAGATTTATAATGGGGAGTAAATATCAGGAAAGGAGTAGCACTGTATGCACAACATTGATACAACTGATGACTATAGGAAGTTCTTTAACATCTCAGATCGAAAACTAAGCATTCCGGAAATTCAGTTCATAAGATCACAGAGTCATGTAAGTTGGAAGAGACCTCTGGCAGTCATCTAGTCCAGCCCCCTGCTCAAAAGGGTCCAGTTAAAGCAGGTTGCTTAGGTCCATCCACAGTCAGGTTTTGAATAGCCAGAAGGCTGGAAACTCCACAGCCTTTCTTGGAACCTGGTCCAATGCTCAGTCCCACTCATGTTCTGGAAGAGCCATCAAATGTGAGTGATTGTGTGGCAATTAAGAGTGACAGTTAGCATACTTAGTCTCAAGAGAGTGTTGACATATTTGTAAACAGGACCAAATGTCCCTGCTCAGAATATACCACCTGACCCTGCATCCTATATATCTATGAAAGAAGACCCTCTCAAAGCTCTGGTCATGAAGTTGTTAATGATATACTCCAAACACAGGCAAGAATGACATGCTGTCTTTGAGATCAAAAGAATTACTGATTTCAGTAAGCCTACAGATGCTCATTTCTAAAAACTTATAGATGAAGGAGAATGTACTAGATGGACAGAGGAAAATAAATGGGGTATAGATTTCCAGGAAAGAAAAGATTGATACTGACAACTATGATGCCATAAATATTATTTGAATGCCTTGTAAAGCAATGAAATAAATATTCCATCATTAATAGCTGGGATAAGAGAGCCATGAACTGTAGGCAGTGAGGCTTTAGAAGAACTGTATCTCATCAGTCAAACTTCATTGCTTGTTTTGATGCAATTACAAAATTAATGGGCAATGGGAATGAAGTAGATCATATATATTTGGATTCTAGTGAAGCATTTGATATAGCGTCTTAGGAATTTTCAGTTTAAAAATTTGATTCAGTACTGCCTTCAGTAAGATCATGACCATGCAGGCTGTAAACTGCCTAAATGAGTACAAAAAATAGAAGCAATAAACAGTAACATATTAAGAGGAATCTAAAAGAGTTGACATTTGTCAGCAAGAGTTGGCAAGACTTAGATTTGTTTAATGTCTATGTTAGTAAGGTGAAAGAAAAAGTAAAGAGCACACTAATGAAATCTGAAGATTAATACTAAATTGGAAGGAGTGTGCACATCATTAAAGAAAATGCTAAAGTGGAATTTGAGAAATTACAGGTGTGACAAAACTGGAAAATGCTATTCATCTCAGAAACAGGAAAGCCTCTTCACCTTGAGGAAATAATCTGAAACACTGGTATGTGGAAGGTACTGGTATTTGTAAGTCAGAAGAAAGCAGGTAAATTCACAAGATTCCATGAGGTATTACTATTGGTACATATAAAAGTGATTTTATGGGACAGTGACAGTAGTTTCTCCATATGTGCATGAAAATAAATTTCAATTCAGGTGTTGGAACTAGACTGGAAGAAATATTGCAAAATTAGATGCATTCAGAGGAAGGGGTAAATAAGGAGGCTAAGAGGAATGATGTGCAAGCAGTGACTGAAACAGGACAGAGTTCAGCTGGTTCACTGAAAAGTCTTAAAATGAGAAGATGGTAGAACATACTTAGGAGAAACTTGCCACATTTTATGTTTTTTCTAGTGATGAGAGCATCCCTTGACTCGACATTGCCTGAGACATTTTATGATTATAGGGACCGTTCTTTTATTATACTTAGAAAACATGGGATCTCAAAAAGGCAGATTCAAGAAGAGCAGTTGTGAATCAAGTACCAATCTTGTACTCTGATCAATGAAAATATCTACCATCAGAAAAGGGAGTAAAGTAAAAGAGAAATATCATGTGTGATATTGAGCAATGCAAGAAATTTAAAGAAATAAAAATTTTTTAAAAAAGGAAGAAGGACAAATGCTCCATTACAGCAAACTGTAGTTCCTGCTAGGTCCTTAGGAAAAGTTCTTTCTAAAAAGTCACCTCAGGGTCTTAACTGTGTGTCTGTTCGTCCTCTTTTCAAGAGTCTGTAGATACCCAATCTTGTTTCAGGCTGCCTGCTAGCTGGGCTCTCCCGCTGTCCGTCACACCTCAGAAGACATTTTAGCTGCTGGGCAATAAGTGATCATCCTTCTCTTCAGAGACTCTCTTGCCACCTTGATTGCTAGGACAAAGCAAGCAGTCACATTTCTGCCAGTTAGCCTGCCCCATTCTCCTAAAGAAACATAGCATATAATAAGCTGCAAGTAAATAAAAAAGAAACAAGGTCCATGTATCAAAATGACAAGCCTATTCTCATCTGCATTTTCTACAACTACGCTGTGTGACTGACTCAGAAGAATGCATTACTTTCAGCCAGCTACTTAGAATATTCCCTCTCCCCTACAAGTGCTACCAATATTCTGAAATTTAGTCCGTGGATAGTACCAGGAGGGGGCCTTTGGAAACTTCTCCAGTTCCCATTTTGGTATCTATAGTAACACACAAATCTTGTTACAGGCCAAAGGGAACAAACATATGTAGAGCTAAGGGGCTTTTGTTAGTCTACTTGAAATCTTAAACAAGCTAATCAAAAGACAAACATCAATTGTTAGTTCAGTTGCAGTGCTACCAACAATCACAGACCAAAGTAATACAGAAAAGCTTCACTAACAGTGCGGGTAAAATCGTTATACAAAAGCTTCCTACTCTCTGCCCGTATTCTCTGGTATTGCACTCGCCGTACCCCATCATTGCTGCGGGTGCTGAGCTGGCGGTGCCCGTCCTCCTTGGGGGCTGGGTGACGGGGAGACCCCCGCGCCCTGGGCAGCCGCAGGAGAAGTGCAAGGTGCAGGCTGGGGGCTGCTGCCTCCTTCCTCCTGGGTACGCTTGCCTTTATTTTTAGATGCATTTTAACACAGTCTGCTCACATGCCCTTTCTTTTCTCTCATTCCTGATCAATCGGTTTTCTGTTAGCTCCACAGCTGGTGTTACTTGATTTACAAGGTCACAAGCATGGGGTGACCACTGATTGAGTGTGATTTGTTGTGACTGTGATTTGCAATTGTATTAACTGCAGATTGTGTTTCTTGTGGAGGACCTCTGGTATTATCCTGTGTCTACACTCTCCCACATTGCATTTTATTCTGCACTCAGAAAGCTCAGTTCATGCACAGAATAATGACTTGTTTTTACTGTGAACTACAGCTAAACTAAAACACATTTAGGCTGCTATGTAGCTGCTGTCACAACTGAAACAAATCAGTACAGGGAGACAAGTCCTGAGTCCCCACACTGTCAGGTCAACACAAACCTTGTGGCCTTTACTAGTAATAGCATATTCACTGAAAACTATCATCGCCACAAAAAAAAATGCCTTCCATACTTCAGCCTAACACACTGCAGCCAGGGTTACCAGGCAGATATTGCTTGTTTACTCTGCCTGACAAACTAAATGACAGCACTTCTTGGAGAGCTTTCTTAGCTTTGCATGAGATAGAGTAACTGATGTTATGCTGTCACTAAGTTCCATAAATATGTCTGCTTTATAAAAAAAAAAAAGTGCTTTATAAAAGTGCTTTATAAACTCCACATCATAAAGAACAGTAAGCTGCCACTTTATTAAGGAAAAGACACTAAAGGCAAAAGAAAAATTGAAACATTACTGGACTGGGAGTGTAGAGATGTTTCTATCCATCTTACTCAGTCAGTCTAATGCTAGTATCTAAAAGGAAAACAACTTTCATGAACTCTGAAGACCACCGTGTTTTCTCATCTGACACTCTTAAGTATCATTTATGATCTGATACTTCATAAGACCTGGCTCTTTGCCTCTTTCAGTCATACGTGCTATCTAGTGGACTAGTGGGTTCTTAAAATACAAATTGTGAGTTTCAAAGATGAGAGAGGAAGATAAACAGCCTCATAATAATACCTCATTCTTGTCCGTCATACATCTGTAAAGTTTTGTTCTATTCACTGTAGTTTAATTGCCAGCCCCACCATGGTCAAAAGGATTAATTCAAGAACATATTTATTTATATGGGGTTTTTTTCTTTTAACACTACGGTTCATATTAATCTTCCTTGTTTGTCTTGTAATTATTGAAGTGTAATTCAAATGTCAATAGCTAGGGATCATTTAATGCATGAGTGCAAGTGATCATTGTCATCTTTTCACAAGACAATGGGCTTTAGGAAAAGAAACAGACAAGGTTCCATGTAAATTTTAAATAGAAAAAAATATTCTGTTTTTAATTTGAAGTTAAAAAAAATTAAAACATTTTTTCAAAGGTAGACATTTTCCTTCACACATTTATATGCCTAAGGGAAGCCCATTGGTGAAAATTATTAAAATGGACAGATTGCAACCAAAAATGCCAAAAAAAGAAGGCAAATACCTAAAGACCTTGTTGTAATGAAGGACCCCTAAGAATCTTCATTTCTTCCTACTGTGCACTAGTATTGCTTCCTCCAAGCGAATCGCGCTGTGCCTAGCAGTCCTTCCTCTCGCTGTAAGTAGTTGAGTCACATGGGAAGCCAACATCACTGCAGGTCAGTGAGATCCTTATCTTGTGGGACCTACTCAGTCAAAATTCAGTGGAACTGAATCAGCCTTTTGATTAATAGACTCACCATAATGGAAAGCCCCTATTGCCTCTTTCACTTCCTCAGACCACTCCTAGGAGTGTTCTCCAAGGAAGATGTTGTAAAATGTTGGAAAGTTATTTTTCTTTCTTGTTCTACATGCTTAATGCTTCCAGCTATCAGACGCTGGAGTGTAACAATGAAGCATCCAACAGAGCACTGGACTTTTTAAGTTCCTCGGTGTGATGTAGAGTTATTGATCATAAGAAAATAAAATTTACACACAAAGAGGAAAAAAGGCAGTTAGTTTATTTTTAATCTGTATCAGTAAAAGAAAAACATAGAATCATTTTTCTCTCCATTTCAAGAGACAGTCTTCTAAAACTGTTGAAACCACCAAGGAAACATAAAAAAATATTATTTTCTTTTTTGCCATAAACCGTTTTCAGTGCTGCTGGAGAGAATGACGTAAATTTAATACCTTTCTCCCAAAGCTGATTGAAGACATTATTGTATTTCTTTTGCTTCCAAACTGTTGTTCTGAAAATACTTTGAAGGAGATGGAGAGCATGAAACCACCTCCAGAAGGAATTTGCTACTTTCACTGATAAGGAGACTGGAATATTATCTGTAGCATATTGTAGGTAAATAACAATTGGTAAAACATACACACTTTAGAATAGACTGTATAGTTTGATATCCAAGTGAAAATTTTACTAAAAAGAAAATTATTCTGCATGGTTTTGCATCACATGCTGTTGAATTCAAAGTAATTCATTGAGCCTCTCGCCTTCCTGAGTGTTCTAGTCTTTATTTGAGGGCCACCACCATGATTGCCCATACCCTTGCATGATCATCAGATAAACCACGATATCAAAATAGCATTTTTCAATTCTCTTCTATGGCATGCTTCAGTGTTCAAAATACCAGCTCATAGTGAATCAAACCAGAGATCACAACAATGCAATGTTTTTCACTGTTGTACAAAAATATGACTCCAAACCGCAGTATATTTGCATGTGTGTGCTTGTGTACATGTGCATATTTCTAAATAAGGTGAACAAATATTACGGTACTTGTGGCGGGTAATTCAGTGCTCAGAAACAGGGAGCAAAAAAAGTCAGAGAAGTAGGTAAGTAAATGTTTGAAGAACATAATATAATATGGTCCCATAGAAGGGCTCCCATGAAGGATCCCTAGACTAAGACAGGCCTGTATGTTCTTGCACTCTGTGTACTCCGTGCTGATTAGAACAAGTAGGCTGTAAAATTAAGGTATCAGATTATCTATATATCAGTGACATAGACAGTTCGTTTGAGTTTCCAGTGAAGACTGTATGACTGACTTCTATACTAAAGCAAAATGTGCTAGAGCATCCAAAGTGTTTAGATATCGTGCTCACAAAGAACTAATCACTGTAGTGAGTGTGATGTGTATGGATATTGGACATTAAAAAAAATGTAAAAGACAAGACCCAAAATTAAAATGTTAACCAAATGTAGGCTGAGGATGAGAATTTCTGTTGTAACAGGGTTTGAAATGTTCCCAGTTTCATTCACATGATGTAGGAAACCGTATCACGTGTAAAAAGAATCACCCACGTTTGCTGTAGGAGGGTTTAGGAACTGGGAAAACATTTAGACTAAACCCATCCAAAAGACATAGACTTCACCTAAATCAGAACAGGTTAGACTACTTACACTTCAAATTCAAACATTATAGGGAAAGTTAAAATGTATGGAAAATTGTCAGATATAGAACAGCATGTGTTTAATGACACATACCTGAAAAGGGAAGTTAAAGCTTTCTATCCTAGAAAAAAGAATAGCAGTGAAGAACTACCCAAACAAGCATAATCCCAATGAAGAAAATGGAATTAAATAGGTAATAAAACAACACCAGAGGTATCAGTGATTCTTTATATATGTTGGAGGTCTAAAAAGTAAAGGTGCAAGAATTGAATTGCAAGTTTCTGTATGATAAATATGTCAGAAATTTGATGAGTGAAAGATAATTGGTGAGGTAATGTAATAGTGGGGTTCACTATACCTTAAAATGTAGCATAGGGTGGGTTAAGTTTGCTGTATGAAAATGTAGCATAGAATCTCTATGAAATGAACTTTCATGCCTGAGTAGAAAGAATACGATGTTAAGGTGGTGGTGTCGATTAACTGAACGAGGTGGTGGTAGTGGCTCTGGAGCACTGTGAATAACTAGAAACACTGCAAAGGCAGAAAACATAACATAATGGAAGATGAGGAGGCACTTAATGAAATTATCAGGTAAGAGGTTTAAAATAAACAAAGGACTTTTTCACTTAGTATGCAATTAAATTTGTGGAGCTGAATGTGCTGGATGTTCTGGAAGCCAAAAATCTAAATGAATTCCAAACTCTCTTAGGCATGTTCACTGATGACAGGTCTATAAATGCTATTAAGTACAGTGGTCCAAATGCGACCTCCAGGTCAGGAAGTGCCCAGCTCCCTGATGCCTCAAAGGATATCCAGTGATGTAACACTGTAGGCTGGCCTTGTCCTGGGCTCTTTTCCACATCAGAGGCAATGCTGAGCTAAATAAGACTTTTTTTCTGCTCCACTGTGGTATTGTTATGTTCTTATAGATGTTGTATAAGATTCCTTCCAGAGTGATTCCCATCTGGACTATTTTATCTCTCTTCTTTCATTTCAAAATTACTTTGTCTTAATAACAAACAAACAAATAGACCCTAGTGGGAGGTTTCCCACTATGGTAATAGTCACAGAGAACTTGTTCTTATTTGATCCTAAAGACATGAAAGTGTTGGTAAAAAAGTGATTCTTTGATCATTTAGTTACTGAAGGAAGTGGTAGTTTGATTTGGAGGGAGGGAAGCTGGTCTGTAAGTTTTTTAACCATTTTACCCTGTCTGCACAACCAGTCTAGCAAATGCCTGTGACATGCACACTGATAGCCAGTGGGGCACATACATGTTGTTAGGGGTCCTCCCTAGTTTTTCCAGATTCGAAAAATGAGTGAGGCGCGTGCTCTGCTCCCCTACCATGCACTCTTCCAGCAAGAAAATAATTACCAAGCAGAAAAGGTTCTTTCTTAACCCTGATACCCTAATTGTAGCTTCAGAGCTCCATTCACTGCTGTGCTCTGGCTGTGTTGCACTGTCTCATCAACGGAGAACATCTGTAAGCCTGGATGCATTATACAGTCAGGTCTGTGCAAAGCAGGTGGAGTGAATCTCATCCGGTTTGCCCTGAGCAGAGAATATTTGCATTTTTAAACTGCTCAAGAGCAACTTCAGGTCTGTGAATGAAGAACCTGCATTTGGCTCCGGACCACTGCAATACAGCAGTACACTTACTTCCACGGGTCAGATCCAGGCAAAGTTGTTGGCCTTATGCTCAGGGATGCATGGAAACCACTCAGTTCTCTAAAGGTACCAGATGACCTCAAGGAGAGATCACTCTAAATTTTATCTCCTCAAAGCTTGTAGCAGCAGCTGCACTCCTGCCATGTAGTCCAATGCATCCAGTGCTTTTCAGGCAGCAACATGTTCTGGAGCTGCCTCCACGATGGAGATCATGGTATGAAGTAGCCTCAGAAATGCATAACTAACTAGCTTGTCTGTGACATGAGTGTGTAAGTAATGGGGAACGTAATTCTCATGCACAAGGATGTGGGCATAGGAGGCTACATTCCACTCTGTTAAATGGGTCAGCACAGTTATACTGGATGTACATAGCACTGGAGTTGCTTCAGATGTAAATGTTTTTTTGACAAAGAATGTGATCAATTCCCTTGAAATCAGATTAGATTTGGCTGACACTGGTTTAAATTGTTCCAAAGTTATTGAAGGCTAACCTGAAACCAAGATAACTCATGCTGAATTCTGTCACTCTTAAAAATACACCTTCTAGTAAGAATTTATCAAAGCAAATACCAATTGAAGAACTGATACAACATTTATTTAAAGCTTTTTTGATAACTAGATGAATGCAAAAAATGAGGAGGTAACAAATACAACCATTTGTTACTGCAGAACCGTTTATAGCAAATTTCAGCAAAAGTTTTTCCTCAGTGTCCCAAGTACAAGGGAGCAGGCAGAACGTCTCTTACAACACTGTGGTATCGCTGTGCTCTCCCTCCAGCCTCCCCATCCAGGTTTCTAACTAAATGTTAGACCAGGGGCCGAATCAGTAGCTCCTGTAGAAGGGGATGACAAAGATCTTCACTTTGCATAGGAGCAGGAAAATTGTTTCAGACTCATGATTTCTGTTAACTGGTGCTTCTGTAGCCCTGAATAGGAACATCAGAGAGTTCAAATGTAGAGTTTCATTTCCATCCATTATCTGTCTCTTTCGTTTTGGTCGCAGTGTGGTTATAACCAGTGAATTGAGTGCAGTCTCAAATGTAAGAAAGCTACAGTAAGGCTGTTCTGAGCACAGAAGAAAAAACAGTCTGAATGCAAGAAAAATTGGATAAAGTGCTGTAGCAGTATCTGTAACTAAAGACAGGTTATGCTCATATTTTTGCAGTCCAGCCAGCTTTCTGTCACAAAACACCAGAACATGGAAGCACAGAATACAGCTGGTGTGAATTTGTCATTACAAGTTTGTACCTTCAGATATGGGTACCTTTAGACTGTGCTATTTCCCCGTGGACATAAAGTGAAGTAGCTGGATCTTTTTGTCTTTGTGTGAAGGAAACCTTTGTCTCCTTCTGTAGAGTGTACATCCTTGTCAGAAAGTTGGATTCTGCTGCACTGAGTCTGAATTCTGCAGATTCCCAGAGCTGAAAAACCACTTTGTCAGTGGATGAGATTGCAGCAGTCACAATGGAATGATACCCAGTTACAGCTTTCTGATAAATGCATCATCCTGTTACATAGACATATTGCAAAACTCCCATGTATCAGTGCTGTTCCACTTACAAGTGCTGAACTGCAATGTCAAGATATTGGTCCATGATTACTCTGTTATATTGTTTCACTCTATTTCACACAATCTTTCTCGCGGAGGAAGAAGGTTCACAAATCTCTCCATGGTTAAAAAAAAAGATGAAAGAAAGAAAAAAAAAAGAGCAAAGTCTGCAAACTATGCTAACCATGGAGTATCATGAAGGAATGCAGGCTGCTGCGAGGTGACAAGCGCCTTTGTATTTCACATAACTGCACTTTGTGGGTGCTCTCATAAAAGCCAGCAATCTGCTTCCCAGAAGCTGTACGTCTCAATTACACAATAGTGAATCGAATTAGGACCATGAATACATTTTGAGGATGGAGAAGGGAGGAGAGCTCATTATGTAAATGGAAAAGGTAAAAAGATGTGTTTGAAAATATAAACAGCTCTTACTGAACTGAATTAATGGAATGGAAGTGGGAAGATGATCTCAGTGTCAGTGTTGATACAGCTCCATTTCATACCTGTGATTAAAGATTCACTCGAGAGTAGACTGTAATCCTCCCCCCTCTAACATGGGAAATTACCTACCTCCTAACTTCAAGGTAAAAGTGCCTGTGAAACATTCCTGTTCTCTGTCTCACTGACTGCTGATGTGTCTTGTTTCAGCCTGAGGGGCTAAGAGGTTTTGTTCCATAATTCCCCTTCAGAAGAGTAAGGCATGCTGTTGCGAAGTAGGGCGTACAAATTCATATTCCTCCAGAAATATGGAGACCCAAGGCCTTCTGTATCCTATGGCAATGCTCTAACCCAGGGGATAGAAAAAAGAGAAACCACATCTCTTTGACTACCGGTTTTGTGAATTTTCCCCCAAATACTTTGTCCAGACAGATCTACTCAGTAGATTTGACCTGCATTTGCAAATAATTTCAGGATATTTTCACTGACTTTACAGCATAAAAAGAAAGGAAAAAAATGTTCGTACTAATCTAAATGCGTATCTCCAAGCATCATTAATTTCAACCTACCTCTCTGCTTGTTTGACGAAACTAAACTGTGCAGATAGTGCAGTAATGGCCACATGAGAAAAGTCTACTTGAAGTTAATTGAGTGTTTGTATAGCATTTGGTGTTCTAAGACTTTTACTTTATTAGGTATAATTTTGGTCAATTCACTAATGGGAAAATATGCTCAAGCTGGAGATGATCCAGAAAACTTCAATATAGTTAATACAAAGATAGAGGGAGTAATATGAAAAAGGTGAAGAACTGCTTGTGAACATTTTAATGTTTTCCAGACACTCTAAGTTCACTACATTTTCATTTTGATTGGTTATTTCTGTTCCTTGGTCACAACCCTGTTTCTATAAATCACTGTGTTTCTTTAGTAGGAAACTAGTATACATGGGAGAGAGACTTTATGCAGTAATTCTATAGAATCTATCCTTAGCAACAGTTTGAATTTTCCTTTGCTATATTTATTTCTTTGAAATCACTTAGATTTCTGCATAATCATTCAGTCTCCTGTGACCATTTCTTTTCTGGTGCTAGCGCTGAGCTAGTCCAATGACTTTGCCACCTCTAAGCTATTGATCGGTCTAACATCTGATTCAGCCTGTTCACAGTTATCTGGAGTGCTCCAAAGACAGATCAGAAAGATTCATTACCTACTTCTCTGACAAAAAATGTCTGGAAGAATTACACTTTTCCCCAGTCAACAGGCAAGTTAATTTTTAGAGATTTGGGGATTTTGTTTTTTAATTATAAAATAAAGTTATCACTTGAATAGCAAAATTGTAGCAAAATACTTACAAAAATGAATGATGTAAATAGAACTCTCTCTGATGGGGCCATGGGTCAATAGGGTCTCCTGTGTAGTTCTTCTCTACCTAGGTTAGGTGCTTAAAATGAACATGAATCACCTTTGAACAAAAGCTAACTACACTCTTAATGAAAAAAAAAATTACACGCAACTGAAGAAAGAACGTGCTTTTTAAAATTAGCTCTCATTTTTATGAGTACTGAGCTGTTTGTGTGTATTTCAGCACACAGATTCATTACACCAATGTGTGTGAATGGATATTTACAGACAGGAATGGAAAGGTCTGCTGACTGCTGTGGAATTTTGCTCAGATCTTCAGTGGCCTTGTGTTATAATACATTTCTAAGTTCCATTTTTGACAACTTTGAGATATAGGCAGAATTTGTGCTTGCAGTTCAGAAGGTGAAGTTACGAGAATTCTTGAAAATCCAGGTGATATATCTGCATTAAAAATGAGGAAAGTAAAACTATTCTTATCTTCTTCCTTCAGAATTGTATTTAGATCACCTGGAAATATTATTCTAGTTCCAAAGGGGCAGGAGCACAAAAGAAGTAGTAACCAGCATCTGTAAATCTTCAAATGAGTCTCCAGATGAATTTGTACAGCCAAGTGCAATACAAGTTTCAGGTCACTCAAAAGCCAACAGAGCTGGAATTTGTGAAGGGATTTGTAGGGATTATCTGAGGGACAGGGATCTAATTCTGGTTTACAAATGTGTCTATCACTGACTTCAGAGGGGTCAGGCCTACATTTTGTCTTTGTAGTCAAACTCTCCAGGTACTTTTGAAATTAACTGAAATTATACTCTAACTTTGACAAAACTGTACCTACATTTTTGGTTACTTCTATTGTATTAGTACAAGATAAGTAATATATGTGCTGGTCTTCTTAAAAAGATCTTAACCACATCTTAACAAAAATTACATGCATTATAAAGAAAATAAGGGTGTTTATATGTGGGAGTCTAGGAGAAACTACTCAGGGGGAAAAGGTAAAAGTCATCAATATTTAGGTCAGTAGAAATAAAAGCACAGCTCCTGATGGCAGACAGACAGGAGGAGAGGAAGAGAGCAGGTGGAGGAGGCTGAAGGCAGGCTCAGAGCAAGACAGTAGGCTGGACTGACTCCCGACACAGCATGGGAACCACCAAGCCTAACACTGACAAGGTGCATCATCATGTGTGCTGGTGGGCTAGAGGCAAGACTGAGAACCTGTCTCTGTGGGAAAAGTGTCTTATACTGTAATTAACCAGGAAGTAGTCAGGAAAAAAATATTCAAAGAAGGGCTGAACTTCTGTGCAAAACCAGACTCTGCTAGCTAGACATCTAAAGTAGGATGTTGTAGGCAAATTTAAAACTGTATTAATTGAATCACTTTAAGATGTTGAACTGGAGGGGTAACATTTTGTCTCTCTCTTATACTGTAAGATTTTGGAAGCAAGACTGTTTTTCTTTCTCAAGTACCAAGAGTTTCTTTTGTAATATATTCAAGACATGCTCACAGTAAATGACAGAGACTTTCCTTCTTAGTATAGGTCATACAAGGGTCATAGATGGGGGACACATAACTTGGAAATGAAAGAGACTCAAAGTAAATGAAGAGACATTTCCAAGTTGGTGGGATAGAAATGAAAGCTTCACTACCTACTCAGAGATGAGATATGTAGGAGGGGGAGACCTGGAAAAGAAGTGTTAATTGAATGAATGGCAGAGAGAGAGATTTGTGGATTCACAGTTAGCCATTGTAGTAGGAAACTGGAATTACGAAAGGAAAGAAGAACAGAATATGGTTACAAATTTTGGCCTGATCCTGAAGACTTTGCCATTTGGAAAACATATTATAACATGCATAATAAGGGAAATGTAATGCTTTTTAAAAATGTAACTTTGTTAGTGAACTATAGAGTTTCTCAAAGGTGCAAAATCAGTAGTTTATTATGCCTATCAAGTCTTTCGTTAATAAACTCCAGGCCTTTTCTGAATCCATTTCCCCAGCATCATGAAAATGAGGTCAACATCACCATTCTGGTTTTGGTCCTTCCCTTCAGCCTCCTTGAGCATCTCAGGAATTCACTGCTGACTGCAGTGAATACTTGTTCACTGCATGTTATTCTTGTCCGTGCTTCCCCTGAAGCTTGTACTTTTGCAGGTGATATTGATAGATTGCAATGAGAGAGGGGGAAACTGAAAGCAGAGTTGCCGAGCAAAGAGGTCAATTGTCTGGGAACTCATTTTATATTCCCAGCAATACTGAGTGACCCTGGGAAAATCACTCCTCTGTTCTGTGCAAAAGCTTTACCACCTCTGACATAAAAATAATGTTGACCTCACTTGCAAAATTCTTTTGAGATAAACTGTTATGCACCTGTGTGTTATTTTCCCTCATTTTTAGTGACTTCAGTGACAAGTTGATAACCAGTTTGGTTTAAGCTCTCAATTTATTTCAATAGCAACTTATTTAATTAGCTACAAACTAACTTCACTCACTGATCAGTTTCTTCAGGTCAATTTTGTCTGTGGCTCACTTTGCCTGCTTGTCCCTGTTACTTTTTCAAAATCTTTCTCTCACCATCTGTAAAGGGAAAAGAACTTACCCGAAAGAGGTGCAAAGTCAGTGTGACCTGAATGAATGTCATACTCAGAACTACGCATGCAGATATGACAGAAAAGAGGAGAGCTTGCAAAATTGTCATAATCAATGGGGCAAAGAAAACACAAACTCCAAAGAAACTGCCGAAAGAACAGTTATGTGGGTCTCAAAAGAGATGAAAAAGATGTAGACATTGACCTTCTTCTTGAAATTCTCAAGAAGAATCAATAATATTGAGAGCTACATGGAGCTCACACACAGTGGAAGGAAAAAAAAACCCAGAAAACTATAGTCAGGGTCACGTGGTAGATCATAAAGAACCTGTAAAAGAAATGTTCAGAGCAAAGTGAGGACTGAAACTGAGGCTTAAAAATCATCAAGGAATCTGTATTGCAAAAACTAGTCAGAGAACAGGGAGGATAAGGTTGTGTTTAGAGACTATGAGGTCAACTACGTATGGTTTCCAAAAATAGGGAAATAGTGGTAGTTTTATATAGAGAGAAAGGTCAAGTGGAGGTTAAATGATTAGTTAATAATGAATTATATAGTTTAATATGGCAAGATAATAGTGTACAAAATAGAAAATATGCTGTTTGAAAGATGGTGTCTTCTGTACAAAGCTAACCCAGAACTCATTCCAGCAGACACAGGGCAGGATCAGAGAGATAGAACAGAGTTGTCACTTTGCCACTGAAGCTAAATCAGATCTTAGACTACAGTGTTGTGACTATTTTATCTTTCTGTTTCTACTATGAGCTGTCTTTGATCTATGATCATGTCACTGTCTTGGTGTCACTCAAACGTGTATAGACTTGTTTCTCGTGCCTTGTATTACCAGTGAGGACCAGGACCGCTATACTTTGTTTCTCTGAAATAAATAGTGAAATAAAAAGTGGTTTTGTTTATTGACATGTATCTATAAATGTGCAGGTAAAATTAGACACAGGTACATTTTCTTAGAGGAAGAAAAGATCACTGACTAGGCTGACCTACTGAACTGATTTTATATATAATACAAATAATGATAAATGAGCAAACCTATAAATCAGGAAAAACTAAGCTGTCAGCTGTATTCACAGATACACAGATGTTTTTTGTGTAGTTGCATCTGAAATGTTTATGCACTCTTTTGTAATATGTGTGTTGTTTATATCAAATCAATTCAGTGTCTTCTGTTTTGCAGAGAAAAAACTCTTTGACTTACTTATATTTTTAAGATTGAAGGTCTTCCATAAAAGAAAGAGGAGCACTTCAGTGCCTTAGGATTGTTCTACACCATACTCACTGATCTGAAATTATTGTAGCACTTTACTTTTTGTTATAAGTGTCTATCTTTGTAAATGGTAGGGGTTCTGGGCTTGCAAACTAGAAAATAATTTAAAATTATTGGTGTGCTTCACATTTTTAGGAGACTTTCATTCTTCCAAATTAGAATTCCAATTTGTGAAGCGCTCCAATAACTTTAAATTGCTGTGTACTCTAGATTCAAACCCTAATCTTTCCAAAGTGAAGAGCTTATAAAACTGTTGAAGCCCTTTAATAATTCTGAATTAGATTACAGATACATGACTAGAATTTCAATTTCATTTTGTTTTAAATACTTAATTAAAAAAACCCTGACCTGAACCATCCGCGTAAATATAAACTCATATCATGTCTTCACTTTCTGATGTTAGCTCTTGAATTTTTAGCAGTATCATGATAAAAACCTTCTGTTTAGTTATTGTGAATGCCAAAGTACTGTTGGGAAAAGCTGGGATTTACTCTGAAGGCTTTAGGATCTTTTTGAAAGGGACACTGTCTTCATTTTGTATGACACACCAAACATATATAGCCCTTGCACTACTTGCAGGTTATTAAGCTTTTCTATATATGGCCCACAAAACCCCAGCTGTATTATCACTGATAGAACCGGCTGATGATCTGCTGTGCTAGGCTGGGAAAGCCAGAGGCAGCAGCTGATCAGCATTTGGAGAGCCAGCTGTTTCTCCAGTTCTTCCTTTGATCTTGTACATCAGCAAGAATGTATTTTGCAGGTTTGTTTTTAAGGCTTTACAATGCAAGACTTGATCATTTACATGCATGATTTCTTCTGTCCATCCACAACCTACCCTGAGTTATGAAGGCCCAATATGTGTTCTACCAGTGTTTATGCGTAAAACAAATACAAAGTCAGAGGAAAGAGTTTATTTACTATTCAATCTGCTGGATGCTTAGCCCAATTATGCATACTTTTTGTGTAAAGCCATTGACCCAAAATTTTCTGGACATTTGCAAACCAGAGACTGGAGTGGCATCCCAACCAAAGCCAAATTTTATGCATAGCACCTCTCTAATTGCATACCAAACCATCTGAATGCTCACAAATGTGAGAGAACAAAAGTGAAATCTGTATGCACACTTTGTTGAATTGATGTATTGGCATCTGAATTTGATATATACGCACAAAAAATATAAAAATTTTGACAGAAACATGTCAAATAGCCCAAAATTTCATTCAAATGTGAACATATTTCCATAGTCACAGGAAAACACAAACAGATCTGTGAACTTCTTTATAGTTAAAATCAAGAACAACATGTTTTTCCTTAGCCTACTAAAGAGTTAGAAGGGAGCTCAACACTTGACATTGATTTTTTAAAGAAGGGCCACATTTACCGGGACATTCTGTCTCGCAGTGCTCCATTGATGCCAATCACCTTAATCAGCTGGCTAAACTCCGTTCATGCCTGCTATGCATAACTGAAGAGGCACAAACAAGCGAAGCAAAGCATGCCAGTGAACTGGCTCCATATGTTACAAATAAAATTAACAAGCACTTGGTTTACCAGCTAAGCAAATAGAATCAAAAGTGAAGAGATATGCAGGTATCCTGGTATTTAATTTTATTTGACCCTGCCTGAAAATGGATTTCTTTGTCTTCTTTTGACAAGAAGTACTTTGAACAAAGCAATTGCTTGTTCTTTTGTTACAGCTTCTTTGAATGAATATACATTTTTTGTTACCTTCAGAACATATGCTAACGTAAACCCAAAAAGTTGCTAAAATCTCAATTCAGACTTTTAATCAGAATAAGTGATCCAAACTTAGTGAAATATTTTCATCTTGGAGTACGGGGGAAAGCCCCTTCCTCAGCTCTCTGCCCACCCTTTTGAGCCTAAACTCTAAAGCAGCTCTGAACTGCTTGTGGCTAACTTAGGACTGTGGATGACCAAAAACTAGCGTAAAGATGTTTGTTGCAGTGCCATAACTGCTACAGGTTCCTGTTATGAATAAACTCCAAGCAAGTCGATGCAAATCCTGGGTGTTTTTACTGTTTTTGTGGAAAGTTTATGGTCTAGGTCTACTGCATGAGAGCAATACTTTTGCATGTGCTCAGTGACACTTCTTTACACAAAGGCACCTCTGAAATGCATGCAGTTCATCCTGGAAGTGGAGATGACTCTCTGGTTTTGGACCCCATCTGTAAGCAGATAGGGTTAGTTAGTTCCCAGATTTCTTGGTTCCACTTCACTTTTCTGGGGAGTCCAGCTTCAGTCAATAAGCACATTACTCACTTTGCTGGCTTTAACCCAAAGTCTTACAGTCAAGGATCACGTTATAGCTGTGGATTTGACCCAGAGAATCTTCCTGATGAGATCCTGAGCCAGTTACCATCCTTATCACCTCTGGAAAAGAGGGGGAGCGTTTGTATTGTTTTAAACTTTGCCACTCTGCTGACTGGCCAGCGCGAGTCCCCAGCCCAGCTGCCGGCTGGCACTCTGCCACCAGCCCTTCTGTTTGAACAGGAGCCTCTGCTTTTGACACGGAGAAGATCAATGCGTTAAGCAATGGGATGACAGAAATGAGATGCAGGCAGTATAGTTATCCCAGGGATGATTCTTTTCCTATATTTTCTAGCCATTTTTTTCCTTATTCCCAGCTACAAAAAGAAGCATTAAGAAAGCAAACAAAAGGAATCAGATGACCAGCAGGAGACAAAAGTACTTACAACAATAAAATTTGCTCCTAAAACATTCCTATAGAACTTTTGGGTTTGATAGTTTGAATAAATTTATTTTCCTATACATATTTATAGAGCTTAAAGGCAATGAATAGCATCATATAACTAAAGAATTTTGGCCTGATTTCGGTTATATTCAGGAATTTTCGATCTGATAGGAAAAGACTTATTTCCCCTCAATACATGTGATTCAAAGTAAGAAAAGAAAAGAATGCCTCTGACATGCTAACAATAAAGAGGAAATCACCCAATATACCTCAAAAGGTGTTGCACAGAAATCCGTAAGGGAAATCTTCTTATGTATTCAGTAAAGCTTATGTGAGAATGCTAGAAACCTGCTACATGTTGTATTTATTCGTAACAGACCATGTGAACATGCTGTTCTTGTTCTGACACGTGAGATGAGAGCCTATAATCAGCTGACCTCCTTTAATCTAGAGTTAAGAGATTTCTTTTATGAATTTTCATATATTGTTTTTAGAAATTATTTCACATGTTAAGAAAGAGAAGGCTGGAAATGAAGGCTGTGTAAATTTCCTGCAAACTTTCAGTCTGCTTTGAATTCCAGACCCTATTGACAGAAACATTGATTTTCAAATTTGTTAGACTAAAATTCCTGAGGTTTTGGCTGGTCTTATTTTTTAAAAGATGAACTGAGTTTCACCTTACTTTGAAAAAATAGGCCCTGCTTTTTGTCAAAACTAAGTGACTGTTCATTCAAGAAGCCAATCTCAACAGACAAAAATGCTTGCTTTGTGCTTCAGATTCAGATAGAACACAAAACCAGAAAAGATGAACCTGGCTTCAGTTAGGCTTTTCACTGCAGGCTTTTCAAAGAGCTCTACCAGAAACCCATCTGTTTGAGAGTCAGTCGTCATTGTATGTTCACTGGGATTGCATCAGGGTTTGGCCCTGATGCCATCAGCTACCTTTAATCTAATTGTCATGTAAAGATCATCCTAAGAACGCTGAAAGTCTCCAAGTAGTTTAAAAAAAAAATGCTCCAAAAGTCTCCGTCTATAATTACATAAAATTAAAAGATACTCCGAAAAGTGTACCAGAGTAGTTGTTGAATTTAAGTTCAATTTCTCCAGTTCAAATTTGTCAGTGGCTATGCTAACCATTGGTACTGGATGCATATCATACTGGTTTGAAACTCTAGTGCCTTATGCTTGCCACTAGTTTTTGATGTATAAAAATACACGCATGATTTTAGTGCTAGGAGATCTGGAGTCTCAGTCCTCGCTACTGCAGAATTCTTTATAGTGAGCGTACAATGACAGATTTACAAAAGAACTGTGATTTAAAATGGTATCTATTCCCTCTGAAGCAATGTATATTTTGGAGGCATTAAATTGTATGAAATTTCTGAGCATCCAAACTTTGTCATCACCTTGACAAGCAGGCAGCACAGATGTGGCAGAAGGAATATTAAGGGCTAATTTTATAATATCAATCTGTTTGTCATCAGCATATAAATGAAATTTAGGCCCACATTGGCAGATCAGATTATTGAAGAGAAGCAGGAACAGATTAAAAATCAGGACCTTGAGAAGAAAAAACCTGTGTCACACCTGCAGAGAAGATTTTCGGGAGCTGATCAAGCCACAGGAGGTAGGCCAGTCTCATTTGGATAGAGTGAAGCAGAACCAAGAAATAGCACAACAGTTCAAAACACCTCTTATGAAGCAATTGAGGGTAATTGAGTGTCTGCTTATGTCAAAGACAGCCATTATAGATAGGAGACTAACTCGACAAAATTCTGCTTGGATTCACAAGGAAATGCCGATAACTATGATGATGAAAGTTTGGTACCATATTGTGGTCTAAAACAAACTAGTCTTAGAAGAGCAAGTGCTCATCAGAAGGCAGACTATCAGTTCAAGAGAATTAGCAAAAAAACCCCCCAACCAATCAAATAAATAAATCCAATTATAAGAGAAATGAAAGTTAAAATAAATGTCGGGGCCATGTATCAATTTTTATAGGGATGAGCATGAGAGAGAATCAGTTTTGGTGAAGTTAAGTTAGGATATTAATGAAGCACATAGAATCATAGGATCATAGAATCATTTAGGTTGGAAAGGACCTTTAAGATCATCGAGTCCAACTGTAAACCTAGCATGGCCAAGCCCACCACTAAACCATGTCCCTAAGCACCACATCTACACGTCTTTTAAATACCTCCAGGGATGGTGACTCCACCACTCCCCTGGGCAGCCGGTTCTAATGCCCGACAACCTTTTCAATGAAGAAATTCTTCCTAATATCCAATCTAAACCTCCCTTGGCACAACTTGAGGCTGTTTCCTCTTGTCCTATCGCTTGTTACTTGGGAGAAGAGGCCAACCCCCACCTGGCTACACCCTCCTTTCAGGTCGTTGTAGAGAGCGATCAGGTCTCCCCTCAGCCTCCTCTTCTCCAGACCGAACACCCCCAGCTCCCTCAGCCGCTCCCCATCAGACTTGTGCTCCAGACCCTTCACCACCTTTGTTGCCCTTCTCTGGACTTGCTCCAGCACCTCAAGGTCTTTCTTATAGTGAAGGGCCCAGAACGGAACACAGCACTCGAGGTGCGGCCTCACCAGTGCCGAGTACAGAGGGACGATCACTGCCCTGGTCCTGCTGGCCACACCACCTCTGACATGAAGAGTGGGTCTAATCATATCAAAATGATAATCAGCTTAAATTTGAGTACAAGAAATAGGAAAAACAGAAACATGTAAAGAGTAACGAAGACATATCACCTGCTGTTTTGAATAGAAAAAGGACCAAATCCTAGCCAGAAAAACAGGAACACCAGTGAATATGTTACTTTGGTACTAAAAGAATGCAAGAGATTTGTCACAGATGCCAGAAGGCACTCCCGGGTTACCTTTAATTTTTTACAACAGTAACAGAAGAATCAATCAGTCCATGTAAGTGTATGCCCAAAAGTGAAAGCATTTTCCCATGCTGTAATTAGTATAATGACTGATAAATATCCAGTGGTAACACATTGATCATAGATAATAAAGGGTTGATTATTGAGCCCTGGCGATGCCTCAAGTCTGACTCCACATGGATGATTAAAAGTTGCCCGCAGGATGTTAAATCTATTAGAAGCATTGAAGTGTAATACAAGTAATTCCCAGACATGTTTCAGGAGTAGAAAGCAAAATTTCATGGTTTGTAATATCAAATGTTGCAGTAAACTTACAGAGAAAGGAAAGGAAAACCCTTGCCACAGTTTGCCAGCAAACCATTTTTCATTCTCTAGCTGCTAGGAGGGACTTCAATGCAAGCTTGAAATATTATTCACCAGCTTTGTTCCAACTGAGCAAAACCCAAGCAGCAACCTCATGCATGAGAAGTTTAATAAAAAATAGAGAATTTTAAATTAATTTGTGTTACAAAAAAACCCCAATTCTTTCATAGCCCTGTGAATTAAAGAAAAGGGTGGTTGATGTTTTTTGCGGTTTTATTTTTATTTTTTTCTTTTCAGAATACAACTGATACTGCTGCAATCTTAAAGTACAATTTCACCTGCAGCATCTGTGATAGTGAGAGAAGGAAAATATACATGTATTATTTAAAGAATATGAAGTCCATAAATATAAAAATAATAAAAAAAGAAAAGCAGTTCCAGACAGGCTCTTTCAAATTATTAGTCTTAATAAGTACCCCTGCTTTGTTTGTTCTTGGGAGAACGTTTTTAAAGGCATATTTTTCTCAGGCTTTTTTTGTTTTTCTATTTAAAGAATTTATAATAGAAAACTAACTAAAATACTGGACCTATGGCTCTACTGCATCACACAGGCTTTACTCTGCACCGGTAGTGAATTTTGATACTGGAGTCAGTGCAAGCAGCTGTGACAATTTAGAGCGCCTTTGCCCCAGCTGAACAAAGGAAAAGGGGCATGATCTGTCTCCATCAGCACGTCACTGATCTACAGAGAAGGGGAGAACTAGGTTCCTCAGAATGTGATTCATAACAGGCAATGCAGTGGACAGAGAGACATCAAACAGTAGGAAATATTAAAGAACTATACCTGAAATATTTTCCTCTTCAGTGTTGGGTACCTAATTAGAAATAGACATGGAGAATTAGAATCTCAATGAAGCTGTAATTCAATACTTTCCAGTTGTAGATAATGTCTACATGTTTATGGACAATTGGCTTGTTCCTTTCATGGAGGAGGATTAGTGAGGCACACATCTGTTATATGATGGGCTAGTGATTTGTATGATGGCCTTTTATACGATGAATTATATGATGGCCTTGAAGAGCATTTGCTTTTGAAGCTATAATTCTACCCTAATTTTCCTCCTGAATGCTGGAGCTTTATACCACCTCTTCCATCTCAGAGAAGAAAGTTTCAACCACAACCCTATTCACTGTTGTTGAAGTCAAATCATTCTGAAGAAAGAAATGAAATTTCATGGAGATAAAGGGATCAAATTAAAGAAAACCTGTTTCTGTAGCCAAATTGATTTCCAAGAGAACAGAAGGAGGGGAACATTTTGGATTCTGGGCACGTTTGCATCATGTTTGCATTCTGATTATCTTCTGCATCAGCAATTTTGAGATAGCCCTGAAAGCAAACCACAGTCCAAGATTGTTCCACATTGCAAGAAAGAGGTCTACCTGTGTTTCTACAGGCAATCATCATTTACTTTACCTACCGGTTCGTCTGTGGCTCATTTCAGCCTGAAATATGCATAATACTTAGTGTCTTGGGCCTTGCTTGCAGCCTGGTGCTGCGAGGCTCACCATCCTGGCAGGTGAGATAACGACAGCTCGATCCCCTCACACACCACAAACCAGACAAGTTTCTCTCCCTCTCATAATACACATACATGTTTTAAAACTTTTTTTTTTTTTTTGTGCTAATGCCAGTGCAAGTTCTCAGGGGCACAGCAGGATTACGCACCTCCCGTCCCCAAACTTTATGACTCTCTGTGGCTGGTTTCCCTCCTGTGCTAAGCAGGGCAGCAGATGTGCCAGGACCACCACATGCGTACACTGTGCCTGCGCAGTAGTCCTGAATCAGCCAGGATCCACCCCAGCTGAAAAGCTTTAGCTCAGCAAGCTGAGGGTGCTAAGCACTCTCCAAGCACTCTCAGGGGCCTAAGCCAGAGATGCCTAGTATCTACATTGCATCCCACCATGTTTTAGTAGGGAGAAAAGGGAAATTTTCTGATGATCATCTCACCTCCATTAGCAAAGCAGTTCTTTTTTACTAACGCTGAAGCTATCAGTGGGATTGCTTGGAAGTAGGGTCACGATGGAGCCCTGTCTTGATGGACCTGCCTTAAACCAGCATTCAGGACAGAATTGTAAAACATGAGTGACAGAGAAGGTTCTTCTTAGATGCAGAAAAAGAAACCTTAGTAGTGCAAATACAAATTTTTAAATTACTCTGGTGTCAGCTTACAGAATAAGATGCTTTGGGAAATGGTCATTGTGCTGCTAGTACTCAAATCTGTAAAGCTGTTTCATCAGCCTAGGGTGACGACACCCTGTCCTGCTGCCTGGCCAAGATTTCAAAGCAAGTATGAAAGAGTCAAACAGAACTCGAATGTTTCCTGTGAGATAGGAGAGAAGCTGTAATTAATGTAATTAGTTAATAGACATTTGTAAGCCATTCTTGCAGTATCATGGGAAAAGACATCTCAAGGTCCTTCCCTGTTCAACGTATTGTACTAATTGGCAGTACATTCACTTACTGTACTAGATAATACAGGTTTTCCCAAAGCTGGTTAATAAGGTTCACAGCCTCTTCAGAAAGATGCTGAAACTTTTGATTGCCCTCAGTGGATTGAGACAAAAGTAAGAAAGAACTTTCAGGCAGAACCCCTATCAGCAGACTTGTCCCCTATCTATGTGTACTTGAGTTATGGTATGGCACCCTGACAGCAGGGAGCGGCAGGAGTGGGCAGCTCCACGCGGGAAGGTGAGCTGGGAGCTGGGGCTGACAGCCAGACCTCAGACGAAAGGTGCAGTCCCACAGGACGCAAGCAAGAAGAGCAGAATGGGTCTGGGGTCAGCCACAGCCCACTGATCACCAGACAGCCGGTAGTGATGGGGCAGGCCTGAGATCAGGCTGGGAAGTCAAGTCGGCAAGATGAGGTCAGGACTGGCACGGTGCAAGGCCAAGCACGGCATAACTACGGCATAGCACAGCATGGACCAAGGGCAGGGGCCTGAGCTTAAATGCAACCCCTGGGCCAACAGGTGAAGTGTGTGTGCATGGAGGTCCCAGGTTTTCACACCTTTTTTCTTATGGCATAGGTGTTTTCACAGCAGACAGATAAAAAGTTACAGAGTTGTGGCAGATCAGAAGTGGCCCTGAGCACAGGAAGCCAAGCGTCTGGGAAGGGGTGGGAAAAGAGGTCGCAGAGGAGGATTACAGAGAAAGGCGGTTATAGACTCGTCAGGATAATCAGAGCCTGTTGCCCTTGACACTTTATCAGAAAATATAACTTTTATAAAAGGTGTCCTTTCTAATTGCCAGTCACTTTGGCTTTGTTTTTTTTAGTTGTTTATACAGAATGTATTACAATATTAGTATGTACTTTCTTTGATCCACAAAGTTTCTCTTTAACTCAACAGGAGTTGTATGCACAGATCAATAATAATAAAAAAACGATAATGTTTTTTGCAGAATTATAAAATGTACAATATAGGGCCTTATCCACCTCCTGGGAGGTGATATGGCTTGTCAACTCTGAATAACTTCACAGAGAACATTGCGCCTCACAGGAGGCCATTGTGTAAGAAACTCAGGGGTTGGATCACTGACCCACTTCATGATTCAGTTTAACAGCCCGAGTTTAACTCTGTGGGGGAAAGAACTTTGCTAATATTGCTTGAACTATTTATTAGCTCTTTTTAAAAATCTCATTGGTTTCCAATAAGATGAATACAATGCTTAACAGGGGAACTTTTCCACAGAAAATCAATTTTCTGCAATATTATTTTGTCCCTGTATGGAACAATAAAACACTGAAAAAATCATCAAAACTATTTCTTGTTATCATTGATTTGACTATGCTATGCTTTATAGCTTGGATTTCTCAGTGTGTCAACTAATTAGCTTCACAGATTACTAAGAAAATTCCACTGCTTCCAATTGACTGTTATGAACATATAAAATATTTTCTACATCATCTAAAAATGAAATATGACCTTTTAAATGTTTTAACTTTACTTCCCTTTTTTGTGAGTCATGATACTCTAGTTTATGTTCTGTATTATGTTCCTGCTGA